>NC_087210.1:80771108-80880788 GCF_015104395.2 Macrobrachium nipponense | reverse complement strand
GGAGAAAGCTAAGAAAACAGGAACCCAGAGTATAGTTCTCTTACAGCGATGTGCCCTGAAGAAATCAACTTTCAACAAACAGTAAATCAGACTCAAAACCAGCTACAAAATAATAACTCTACAAATCCAAAATTTGCATAATCAGACCATTAACTCGCAGGTTTTTCACATCTATAATGGGCATATCTTCGCAGCATTGCAAGATATGGCCCATCCAGGGACTTACCAAAAAGCAATAGATGAGTATAACACTATTAACAATCTGCCAAAAGTAAAAATTCCACAGATGGCGTCAGGAACCGACATAATAAGAAAACTAGCAACAATCACAGAAACACCAGCACAAACGCCGTCACCAAATAATCAAGAAACACCACAAACACAGTCACAAACAAACACGGAAGCAACAAACGCGGCTATGGATGAGACGACCACGGTGCCGAAGAGGGTCGCAGAGGGAAGGCAGAGCGGGGGGGGGGGGGGGGGGGAGAGAAAACACCAAAAAAAGCGAAGCACACGGGGACAAAGCCAAAACAATCAAGCAGGCCTATGGAGGAAGTGGAAGCAGACATGAAAAAAATTGAAGATGGAATTGTGAGCATCATATACCCCAAGAAATGGGAGATAGACATATCATCAGACGAAGCTAAAATACATATGATAGATAAATTTATACTGGGCTATTGTAACGGAGGGTCGATTATGAAGGAAGCAGAATTAAAATCTATACTACACGCACTGATAGCAGAAAAGAGAGTTCCTCTCTCTTCTATAACATTCGTGGAAACAGACCTCCAGGTAATCTTGGACAAGTACCAGAGAGAGTGGAGGAGAGAGGATTTTAGGCCTGGGCGGGTTACGTAAATAAATAACGCATTCAGAACTCATTATCATTCCACCCTCTCTCTCTCTCTCTCTCTCTCTCTCTCTCTCTCTCTCTCTCGCGACAGCGTGGGAGAGAAGGGGGAGGGAGGGTCCCATGCACATCTAGTTTGTAAGTAAGGATTTAGGGTGACAAAATACCCAATACTTCACAAAAAAAAAAGGCACACAAACTCTCAAAAATCATTGTCAAGTCACCCTCTGCTTCTCTCTCTCTCAGGCAAAAGCGTGGGAAAGAAATGAGACGGTGGATCCCATAGCCATAGGCACACCTGCATAGCAACGCCCCAACCCCTTAGCAAAGATGTCTCGACTCAGTGACGGGGGGGTGGGGGGGGGGTGTTCCAGGGAGATACGCCTGGCCCCCTCCCCCACGAGGGTCTGGGGTCTCTAAAGGGAAGGGAGCGAGAGCCCAACAACCGCTATGTTTCGTCTTTGTAATATTGCGCGAGTGCATGTTATTTTTGAATGGATGGAGCCACTGAATGTATGTGTGAATGAATGAAACATCCCTAGACGCCTGCAATAACCTTAGTAGATAGTATTAACACACACAAAAAATTCACCTCCCTTACTAACATAAATCTTGAGTAATTATTTACTGAATAAGAAACGCAAATGCATTACACAAGCAAAGTAAAGCACTTGTGATGGGATAAGTGATTAGGATTAAGATAATTGCACAAGTAGAGTAGACTCTCACTGCACTCACTAACTGATAATTAACATTAGTTATAATTAAACTCTTGACCATCGGGAAGAGAGCCCGATAACACTAACAATTACTAACACAATGCACCTAAAAAACTATGTACAGAACGTGGTCTGAGCCCCCCTCTCGCTCTCCCTCCAGGGAGGGAGGACGATCTAATTGGAGCCTAGAATCATAATAGCATGAAAGAAAAGTCCACCAGGCAGCAGCATAAAACACAGTAATTCCATATAAACAAAGTAAATAATTAAGATGCGACAGAACTCGAAACAAAATACAATGATACAACAATCACTGCATGAACGATTGAAGACAAATTGGTCTGTCCAATTCTTTTATCCTTCCCCGCATACCTTCCTTTTGCCCCACTTAATTCCTTCAATATCCTAATCTTCCTTCCGAGGGATCCCCTCAATCCTACCTTATCCTCCCCCCTACCGTACCGTACCGTACGGTCCATCTGGACCGTGTGTTGAAGTTACTTCGTTAGTTTCTTCCGGTGAAGCTGGACACGAAAAAACGAAGGAGGGGAAGGGGGTTTGGGGGGGAGTGTGGGGTGTTGGGGGACGACACAGAAGAGAAAGAACACTTACGGTAAGTAAATGCTGGACCTTTGGCTAATATCCTGTAGTATTCACCCAATTTAAAGGTTTGGATGGGCGTGCATCATTGTGAGGGCAGAATCCCAGTAATTGTCGAGATTTAAAGTCCTATTTGGGTCCTATTGAAGTCCTATTTGGTATCTCCTATATCCTGTGGTTTTTGTCTTATCAGAAAGGCTTTGTATAGGCGTGTATCATTGCGAAGGAAAATCCCAGTAATTGTCGAGAATTCAAGCACTATTTGGGTCCTATTAGAGACTTATTTAGGTCCTATTAGAATCCTATATGAATCCTATCAAAGTCCTATAGTTATGACTGTTACTTGTTGTTCCCAGGGTGGTTAGGGAGCAGTTAGCGGGCGGAGTTTCGTCTTTTGGGCAAAAGCGAGCCCTTGGCAGTTGGCACAGCTTATGATTCCACATCGCCGGCAGTAATCTGTTAAAATCGAACAGTTCCCGTTATTTCCGTTTACAACCGCAATTGGTGTCGCTACGTAATCGTTAAATTAGATTAAATTAATTATAAATTAACAAGTGATTAAGTGCTGACCCAATTTTACCTGTAGTCAATTTAAGCTCGTAATAGGCATAGCAATTCTACAAGGAGGCTTCATGAGTCTAGGATTGGCCGACCTTCACGATGGATCGATTTGTTTTATAGGTTGTAAAAGTTTCTCTCTCTCTCTCTCTCTCTCTCTCTCTCTCTCTCTCTCTTCTCTCTCTCTCTCTCCGCTTATCTCTCTCTCTCTCATCAAGCATATATTTCTCGTAATCATTTTGTGTGGTAAAACATTGGTGAATAACTCTCTCTCTCTCTCTCTCTCTCTCTCTCTCTCTCTCTCTCTCTCTCTCTCAAAATAGCTCATATTCCTGTTTTAATAACAATGATACCTTTATTCCACAATATTACAGTTTGTTTAAAATTTAGCCTCTGCTGATTAAAGTAATATACACATAGATTTATATCTAAATATCCATTAAAAGTATTATACATAACAATCATTAGATACATCAAATATCATAAAAACACATTATTATTAGTAAAATAATTCTCCTAAACTTGGTTAGAATTACAGATATAATACAAAATTAGGATATAAATGTAACATTAAACATTTGGCTCCTAAATCCATGCTGTGTATCTGACAAGTGATTAACAGATAGGTAATCATACAGCTGATCACTGACTATAGTCTTTCTAAGACCTTATACAAAATTGGCAGAAGAGAAATGGGACGATATTGTCCAGGATCTTCACTATCGCCTCCCTTTAATGCAGAGCAAACAAGAGCTACTTAAAATCTCTTGGAAAAATGCCAGTCACGATTGATGTATTAATCATAAGTTATGTAAAACACTAAAACAGGGAGAGAATCTTTTAGAAATTTGCTATTCATTTAATCTATAACACAACTATTATTTTTTAGATTTTTTACTATTAATACAGTTTCTACGCTGACAAGTTGGGGTCGTAAGTACGTAAATAATTGTTTTGTAGTTGAGCGAGGGGCTACAACGGAATTCACCATAGCTAAATTTTGTCTCTATTTCTTCAAAAACGGTTTGACCAACTTTGGCAAAGAATTCATTCTATTTCTCTGCTGATTCAACAGGATCACCAACACTGATAAACCTTGAACCTTTACGTTCACTTGGTATGATCTCTCCTCTTACTTTCCAAGTTTTGCCTTTATTTCGTTAACATCCGTAAAATTATTTATTGATATTTATTCTAGCTGAGCGAATTAATTAAGGTTGCTACCTTTTTCTTGGACCTGTTATACTCATCAAAATGGTCGACTCTATTCGAATGATCAAAAATTCTCTTTAATCGATCTCATTTTCTTTCCATGTCAGTTTTTAATTCCTCAGTAATCCCTGGAGCTGGTGGTCTGGCAATTTCCCGAGTAACAATAGGAGCGCAAGAGTCTAGACATGACTTCAATGTACTTGTTAATATTTTAACATTTTTATTAACGTCGTCTGTATTTAAGATACCACTAAGCACTGGGATTTCATCAATCAATTTATTACAAAAAGTCATAAGGGTATAATTCTTCAAGCTTCAAAATGTTTTGACCTCATTTTCCGTTTTGGTTTATTTACATCAATTTCAGAGAGAGGACAAGAAGCTACTTCTATCTTTTTTTATTACATCCTTTTTATTTGTAATTAAAACGTCTATGCTGAATCTGAATAAGGGGTGATACGGGTAGGCTTATCAATGACCTGAGCACAATTTAATAAGTTTATAATCTTGCTTAATTTAGACAGATTTTTCAGCTGATCATCGTTCAGGTCACCCAATAAGAAGAAATTTTGGTTTTCCTTTAATACTGACTGCAATTTATCATTTATGTAATCAAATGTATTTACTGGAGTATTTGGGTGACGGTAAAGGGATCCCAGAATTATGGTTGGTAATTTGAGCAATTGTATTTTCACCCAGACATCTTCGATTCCTTTACACGACGGAATTATATTCTTCATTTGAACACATCTCGGGTCATTTCTTACAGGTACTACCTCCACCTAGTCCATCATCGCATCTAAACAAATTATGGCCTTCTTGTTGACTATCAACAATTTTAATTCATCAGGACATTTTAATAGGGACCTCGCGTTAACATGAGATTTATTAAGATAGTTTTCCTTTCTCGATGTACTTTCGGTTACGTCTTCCTCGCCCGACCCTTAACCTACGAAAACACCCTCTCGACAGAGCTTACTCTGATGACCTCATTTCTACAGTTCCGCACCTCAGCTGATGATCGTGGCGGCAGCTACTGGCATGTGATTGAACTCACCGCAGTTATAACAGCATTTAGCTTCCCCTTATGAAAATGAGAATTATAATTGACTTGATTTACCCAATTTTCCGGACGCATATCTCTTTCTCGGGGTCTGACTATTTACGCTGTGATTGTTATCATTCTGATAAAAGTCATTTGTTCTCCCAGATATTCCACCATTAACAGTGTTCCCTGACTGACTGACTGCCTGTTTGTTTATGAAACCTATATTATCTGTTTCTCTCAAGTTGAGTGAATTTGCAAATGAAACCTATTGACCTCGGGGATTGCTCCATTATTCTTACTGGTGACAAGAAACATCATTTTCATTCTTTATCACTGACCAGTTACCTCTAGCGATACCTGGACATGATTTAACAATAGCATCAACAAGCCTAATAACTCCTCATCCAGAGATTTCTCTTACTGAAGGGTAACAACTTATGCCAAGATCTCCTGTGCCTATTTTAAAGAACAAGTCTGTACCTATACATGAAACGCCATTTTTAGAACACCATTCATTTAATTTCAAATCATAAATTTCAATGCGATTGAGATTTCCATGTAGGTCTGGAACCAGTTCGCAAACATAAACACACACATTTTCATTTTTGTCCTTTATTTCACAACAAGAGCATCTTAGTCATCAAGAATATTATCATTTATATTACTATTTTTTTTCCATAAGGTCTTCCATGCCAGCATAAAGTATACATTTATGTATAGGAAAATTTAGATTGTCTATAACCCATTCTTTTAACAAACCCAAATTAGCTTCGTCTACAGTTCGAACTACTGTCCCGACACTCAACCACGGCCGTACTCAAATCGCTTGCCCGGATGTTCCTTAACGTTGAGTCCCCAACAGTAGGATCTTCCTAGCTCCTCTGGTGTCACGCAGGTTCTTCAGTATCTATAGTAGTTGTGGCTTCAAGATATCGAACTTTGTCCTGCAGTTCCAAGATCTCCTCCTCGGCTATAAGTAGTTAATTCTTGAGAATTTAAAGTTCCTTGTTCTTAATGTCCAAACGTTCATTCACAGGTCGAAAGTTCGAAGCAGTCTCATGAATGAACTTTTCCAGTCGCTGAGATAGATCGGAGTTTGTTCCCGTCAGTTGTGGATAAGTTTCCAGCAGTTATTAGAGGTTCCGCTTGATTTAAACACCATTCATTTTTCTAAGAGTTCTTTCTTCGTTACCCCCACACCTCTTATCCCGAGTTTCCGACATTTCTTATGCAGTTGGCCTTTCGTTAAACTTTCGAGGGAATGGAAAGAAATGGTTCCCTGTAATTCATCGAGATCGAATATTGCTTGGCGATCTTTATCTCTGTTCGCAATTCTGAATAATCAGAAATAATATTTGCCGACACTTCTCCTCCTGATTTTTTTTGAATCTCAAACTTGGCGACAATGCAGCCGCTCCCTCGTTTTGACGTCATGGTTAAGTCATTTATATCTTAGTGCGCATGCGCAAAATACAGCTACGTTTCAAGGGGGAGATTTAATATCGAATTTTTTCTGTTATACTATAACTTAAATCCTCACTGTATTATGACACATGAGACTACGGAATCCTTGTACACCAGGTAAACGGCGATTTTGAATGGAAAATTGACCAAAATACAAGAGACGTCTTTATTGTTGTGTACAGTGCCCTAAAAGACCAAACTTCTACTTAGGGGCTGCGGCAAGACCACTGAGTGGTCTTGGCTGCGACGGCGACAGCCGATTTTCGATAAATTATCGATTTTTAGTTATTGGTGGATTTGAACTTTATAACGTCTAAATAAACATGTCCTGAAGTATTATTTAAAAAAAAAATAGGTGGGTTATTTTACATATTTGTTCAGCGCCTCCACTGGCCTGTGAGTGGCATAAAGCGAATAATTGTCGCAAAATGTCTGTGACTTTTAGGTGGAAGTGAGAAATATAGTTTTCTCTCCTATTAGAATACACATTATCTACGATAAAAAAAATTGGATCTTTCTCTCTAAAATATCATATCATAGAGCAAATATGTATCTATTGACCTCGATATCGCCTCGTGATATCGCCCTCGGAGCGACAGAGAGCTACAAACTCGCTCAATGTGATAAAGATTGCAAATATTGAATAGTAGAAAGTTGAGAAATATACATTAGTGTCCCACTAATATTATCCATTTTCTTCAATTAGGGCTTGTACGTTCTGTACAAAAAAATATGAAATCATTGATATCATTATCTATGTATCTTGATATTTTGAACACGTCATCGTCGTATCACATGTGTACGGTGTTAACATGTATACATATAATATTTTGTATGCCTTGACGTATTTTTATTAAGCATTTTCAGATAAATACAATTATATAAGCATAGGTAACAGTACTGTGCAACAGTGTCACCTTTACCCATAAACGTTCGCGAATTGTGCGGTGCCATTTGGTCAGACCAGTCTCTTGTACATAGTGACGAGTTTGCTGCGTTTCCTCATCAGATTTTCATCGCTTCTAGAGCATTACTACGCACTATTTACAAAATGCCAAGAATCAAGAGAAGTGTCATCCGTCTGAGGGAGAAATAGGAACGACTCTGTGATGGATATGGACAATGGCTGATTTGGTAAGATTTGTTGGAACGACATTACCTAGGTATATAGGCTAGGTAGTAGCTACTACTAGACCAGGTACTAGGCTACTAGGTAGTATCCGTGGACGATCGGTTCTCGTGGGAAAAAATCAGAAATTATTTATCTACGTGTATACTGCAGTTTTGGAATTGAGATGGGGAACATAATAATTGTTAGGGTAAAAAACTGCATGGTACAGGGATGGACCATGTACGATCAACATGTACAACCCCAGAAAAAGTACATTAGCCTATAACGCGTCCTGACATCGGAGATGGGCATCAGTCGCGACTTGTTGTTGGTGAGAAACGGAGCTAAAGACCTCTACTCTCCTTTCGAAGGAAGTAGGGTAGAACACCACGGAAGGCCAACCCTCACCACGGTGGACGGGTCTTATTCACTTGATATTTAATTGGTGAAACAAGAATACAATTGCAACTCTAAGCATACCATTTAAAAGATTGATGGACAAGTGCATAGAGGAACGACTACGAGAAGTAATTAGGAAACATACAACAGGCCAACCCTCATCACGGTAGACGGGTCTTATTCACTCGATATTTAATTGGTGAAACATGAATACAATTGCAACTCTAAGCATACCATTTAAAAGACTGAAGTTTCGTCAACATATGATATATGAAAGCCCCATACGAACTAAAAATAAGCATGTGAGCTCTTCGTAAAATATGTTTTCAAGGCAGTTTTGAAATCCAATATGGCGGCTACGTTTTTCATGGACGGTTCTCATCAGTGACGGCCACCATCTTTCCCCAGCCTTCCCAGCACTCATTTGAACAATGTTAGCGTATGTATGTAACGTTTATTGATCTTACTCAAGATTGCAGTGTAATCAGCACATAAACATTTTGTTGCCTATATTAGTGAAAGTATGAAACTTGTTATTCCGGGGTTATGGTTGGAACTGAATTCATTCTTGACCACCTTGTAATCGGCGGTTTTTTATCCTTACTGCCATCACAACTGAAACTCCACAGTGCTATTTGATTGTTATTATACACATTTTGGTCTCAGTTCACTCCACATTGCACTTTAAACCCGTTGCTGTTCCTGGTTTCTAAGCGCGCGCGCCATAAACACAATTACAAACAGCAGACGACGACAGACGACGAAAACTGCAAAGTTTATTCCTAACCTGTTTACTTACTCGTTATTTAGTTTAAATTTACATTGTTATTTAAAAATTTTGATTTAATTCATGTATTATCATCCCTTTTTGCAACCAAATTACCCCGAAAAATTACAGATATTCTAACGTAGATAAAAATCAAATGTTTCTAACGTTTTCGTACATCTGGCTGCCGAAAAACCATAGAGGAACGAATACGGAAAAAGTGCATAGAGGAACGACTAGGTTTTTTTTTTTTTGCTTTTGTTGCTTTTTGCTAGCACTTTTCATTGATTTCAGTCTTTATTAGTATTTTGAATTTCTTAAATAATCGTATGCCAGAAATAAATGTAACCTTTAATGTTTGCATGCTTTAATGTTGCATGCTAAGAATGGCAAAATCATCGTGCCACATTAGTGGAGGCACACATACGCCGTTCCATTATCCTGTTAAGCGTCCGCCCTGATGAGCTCGCTGCTAACGTACCGTCACGCTTTTTTTTTGTAATCAGCGATCATAGCACTGATGATAGTTTTTCAAAGTTAATATTGATTTTTATGCTTGTTATTCATACTGTAATTAACTGTAGGAAATTCTCTCTCTCTCTCTCTCTCTCTCTCTCGGAGTCCAGTCACTCGGCAAAGAAAAGTCATCTTCACTCCCGCAATTGGAAGAAAAGTTTGTATCATCACTGGAGGATTCAGAACTAGAGCTCTCATCATCAAATAGGTTATCAATATCACACTCCTCATCTAGTATTTGATTGATCTCACCTAAAGAATATGCCTCCTCTTGGACATTCATTGTGAAAGACGCGAAATCCAATTTGTATCGATAAACGCCCGAAGCGTATTGAAAGAAAACCAATAGGGACAGGCAGTTTTCTAGCATAAGCGACCACCAGGAAAGAGTTGCCAGGCTGGAAATAAGTTTCCCATGTGCTGAGAGTGTTACCAAATGATGTTCCTACACTTTCTATACGAGTAAACGTATTATTACGGGGCTGACGGCTTGACAAGCACAGTTAGTCTTGAACGTAATATCCCGTGAAGGCGCTACCGAGTAGATCGCGGTAAACGTATTATTACGTGGGTGACGCTTAACAGGTATAAACTGTTTCCATGAATTCTGTTGTCAATAGTAATGCAATAATGATAAAATTGCTTAATATTTATGTATATATGGCAAACGTAGTACAAATCTCACCAAAACGCGTTCAACATTTTAACTTACAACTCGAAATATTTAGAAGATTGACGTCATCTCGATGTTTACGGAGTCGCTTGTGTCAATAAACTTCCCATTTCCTGTGGTAAATCCGCACACCACTTGCACCCACAGACGCTGGGGCACTTTCATCACAACAATCGGAACACGGTCCCTAACCGGCTTGTTTGTTAGTAAACAACTGTTTTGGTAGAAGATGACGACGAAGCGTGCACTTGGATAGGGTAAAAAACCGCATGGTACAGGGGTGGACCATGTACGATCAATGTGTACAACCCCAAAAAAAGTACATTATAACGCGTCCTGACATCTGAGATGGGCATCAGTCGCGACTTGTTGTTGGTGAGAAACGGAGCTAAAGACCTCTACTCCGGTGTCAGGACGCGTTATAATGTACTTTTCTTGGGGTTGTACACATTGATCGTACATGGTCCACCCCTGTACCATGCGGTTTTTTACCCTAATTTAAAAAAAAAATAGTAAAACATCGATATTTTACATATTTATGATGATTAATTTGAAAATATTCGTTATTGAAAAAGTAACCCGATTCTGACTCAAATTTAAGTAGGCAGTCCCCGGGTTACGACGGTCTCTGCTTGCGACGTTCCGAGGTTACGACGCTTTTCAATTATATTCATCAGAAATTATTTCCAGGGTTACGACGCATGTTCCAGGGTTACGACGCATGTTCCAGAGTTACAACGCCTAAAAACGCTGATCTGGCAGATGAAATATGACACCAAAAATACAAAATAATCAATATTTAAAGGTTTTTTTTATGAAAAATGCAATAAGAATGCAGTTTACATAGTTTTGGATGCATCTATAGCATTAAAATTAAGGTTTTCTTAGGATTTTTGACAATGTTCCGGCTTACGACGATTTTCGGCTGAAGACGCGTCTCAAGAACAGAACCCCCGTCATAACCCGGGGACTGCCTGTAATTATTTTTTGGAATTAGAGCGTTCGTGTAAGTCCTGTATTATGACGTCACGACATCTTGGCTTTCGTACCTATTGTAAATAATTGCTTTACTCAACTTTCTTGCAGAACAGTTTACCAGTTTTTCATGCAGATTATCAGCTATTCATGTAATTGTTATAATCATAATGCGCATATATATCTTTATTATTTACTTTTTGGATATATGAAGATGTTTTACTGCCGGATTATTGCCGTAGTATGACGCAATTGTTTTCAGGCCCTGGGCCTCTGTTTTCGCACCATAAGAAATTATGGGGCCGAATTTGCAATGACCAGAAAGTCGTTAAAAGAGGAAAGTTAGCATTGAGGGGCATATGTTTTGATTGAGAAAAATACAAATTTATTCAATAGCTAGCTAGTAAAAAATACTTTATTACAAAAAACTTGATTGACAACTAAGCAGCATACTTACTATGAGCTTCAGCGACAGTGCAAGCACATTTTTGGGCAATACCTATTTCTGTAACGAACACTCTTATCAGAACAAGATTTTGCTATAGTGCATTACACCCAGTGCCGTAATTTATAAGGGTATCGTGAATCACTAATCGTAAAGAATAACGACACTTGTCCTTGTACCAAGAGACAAAAACTCCATTATGCAGAAATGGATATGAACACGCGTAAAAAGCTCCACCTACCCCTCTTCCCCCACCCACCCCTTCCACTGCCACCCCTTTCCTTCTTCATTCCTTCGCCTTCCTTTCTCTCTCTCTCTCTCTCTCTCTCTCTCTCTCTCTCTCTCTCTCTCTCTCTCTCTGTTGCCATTCGGTATGTGTTCACCCTCCAAACTGGGTATAAGACTACACACAAAACATTGAAATTGGTGAAATTAGGCTATGTATTGGAAGTATATATACATAAATATTAAAGCAATTTTATCAATTTTGCATTACTATGACAACTAGAATTCATGGAAACAGTTTATAATAATGAATCGGCGTATGTGTGAAGCCTCCACTAATGTGGCAACGGTGATTTTGCCATTCTTAGCATGCAAACATTAAAGGTTACATTTATTTCTGGCGTATGGTTATTAAAGAAATTCAAAATGCTAATATAGACTGAAATCAATGAAAAGTGCAAGCAAAAACAAAAAAGCAAAAATAGAATATATAATCCACTTATCCGTAGTCATTCCTTTATGGTTTTCGGCAGCCAGATGTACGAAAACGTTAGAAACATTGGATTGTATCTACTTTAGAAATATCTGTAATTTTAAGGGGTAATTTGGTTGCAAAAAAGGGATAATATACATGAATTAAATTAAAGTTTTTGAATAACAAAATAAAGTGGAACTAAATAACGAGTAAAATAAACAATTTAGGGAATAAAACTTTGCAGTTTCGTTGTCTGCTGCTCGTAACTGTGTTTGTGGTGCGCCCGCTTAAGAACCAGGAACAGCAACTTGTTTAAAGTGCAGTGGAGTGAATTGAGACCAAAATGTGTATAATAACAATCAAATAAACACTGTGGAGTTTCAGTTGTGATGGCAGTAAGGATAAAAACCACCAATTACAAGGTAAAAATTAATTTAGTTCAAACCATGACCCCGGGAATAAAAAGTTTCATACTTTCAGTAATAGAGGCAACAAAATGTTTTTTTATTGTGCTGATTACAACTGCAATCTTGAGTAAGATCAATAAACGTTACATATATACGCTAACATTGTTCAAATGAGTGCTGGGAAGGCTGGGAAAGATGGTTGTCGTCACTGATCAGAACCTGTACATCCGCACGGTAGCTGCCATATTGGATTTCAAAACTGCCTTGAAAACATATTTTACGAAGAGCGTCACATGCTTATTTTAGTTTGTATGGGGCTTTCGTATGTCACATTATGTTGACGAAAATTCAATATTTTGAATGGTATGCTTGGAGTTGTAATTGTATCTTTGTTTCACCATTTAAATATCGAGTGAATAAGACCTGTCCACCGTGATAAGGGTTGGTAGTCACTGGTGTTTCCCCCTACTTTATAAAACAGATCAGTGGGGAACTTTCATGCTAAAATATTATTAATACAGGAATCTGTAATACCTATGGTATGCCCTAGAATGGGAATGAAACTGTTTCTTTAGGCTAATTGTTTACCACTGTTATTACCTATTCTGAAACTGGTGGAAGACTGCTTTTAAGGCATTTTCTGCGTGATTCTGATGAATTATTCATTTATTTTCAATTGGTTTTTAAACCATACAGCCTACATACGTACTAGGGTTTCCCAGTGGGAGTCCCAATAGGTAGTACCTACTAAGTAAACCTTATTGGTATACCTAGGTAGATACCTAGTACTACTACAAAGGAAGGTTAACCAAGCATTTCTGTGGGACAGAGAAATAAATATAAAATCTGTTAAAATAACAAAATATACCTACCTAGTAGGTACCTACTAGGTAGGTACTAGTATGAACAAGAATTTTGTAGTTGACCTTGTGGAAAGAAAGCATAGGAAAAACCTCAAACGGTAAAGGGGGACCCAGTGGGAAACGGGGGTTTTTGGGTTGGGGGAAACGGCCTCTGAGGTTTACGGCGTCCGAAACTCAATTCCCGGTTTAGAGACACAAATGTACATATTTACGGTTTTGTTACGGTTGACCCTTTACTCTACATACAAAAGTTTGACCCATTACTTTGCATACAAACTTTTGACCCGGTCACTCTACATAGGGTAAACAACCGAGTGGACTGGCCAGCTCACCGACTACCGCGGTAGGCCACCCTCCGAAAAAGTACTTTAACACTTCCTGACACTGGAGATGGTCATCAGTCATGAGTTGTTTGTGGTGATAGCAGGAGCACAAGACCTTTACTCTCCTTTCGAAGTAAGTATTTTCTCCAAAGTTAGAAATTAAGGCCATATTTTAAGGTTTAAACAGACTGTAATGAAAAGTGTGGCCAACGCAGTGCACACTACCCCCATGACGTTTTCGAAATTTTTACTTAAAATTAAAAATTTCTAGAAGATTGAAGCCATCTCAATGTTTGCGGAGTCGCTTGTGTCAACAAACTTCCCATTTCCTGCGCTAAATCCTCAACACTTGTACCCATAGACGCTGGGGCACTTTCATCTCAACAATCGTAAACCTGACCTCTAACTAGTACTTATCTGAGGGAACTAAGGGATTCTTTGCGGCGTTTTGCGCTCTTCAATTGTTTATCAGTGTTTTCAATTGGTATGTGTTTACCCTCCAAACTGGGTATAAGACTTACACAAAACCGGGGAAATAATGGAAATTAGCGTATCTATATATAGCATATATTCACATTAAAGCAATTTTATCATTACTGCATTACTATGACATCTAGAATTCATGGAAACAGTTTGTAAATGCATCAGCGTATGTGTGAAGCTCCACTAGATTGGCAACGATGAGTCATTTTGCCGTCTTCTGCTCTTATATACTTCAGAAATATCTGTAATTTTTCGGGGTTGGTTTGGTTGCAAAAAAGGGATAATAGACATGAATTAGATAAACATTTTGAAGTAACAAAGTAAAGTTAAACTAAATAATGAGTAAAGTAAACAATTAAGGGAATAAAACTTTGCACCTCATAAACAGGGTAGTTGTCTGGTGCTCGTAATTGTGTTTGTGGAGTAAGTGCTTAGGAACCAGGAACAGCAATGTGGTTTAAGTGCAATTTGGAGTTAATTAAATCCAAAATTTGTAAAATTACAATCAAATAAGCACTGTGGAGTTTCAGTTGTGATGGCAGTAAGGATAAAATCACTGATTACAAGGTAGAAGTGAATTCAGTTCAAACCATGACCCCAGGAATTAAAAGTTTCATACTTTCAGTAATATAGGCAACAAAATGTTGTTTTATTGTGCTGATTACAACTGCAATCTTGAGTAAGATCAATAAACATTACATATACATTGTTCAAATGAGTGCTGGGAAGGCTGGGAAAGATGGTGAATTTTCTGTGGTTAGAACAGCCAGTCATGCAATTGCCGCCATATTGGATTTCAAAACTGCCTTGAAAACATTTTACAAAGAGCTCACATGCTTATTTTTGTTCATATGGGGCTTTCATATATCACATTATGTTGACGAAACTTCAATCTTTTGAATGGTATGCTTGGAGTTGTAATTGTATTCTTGTTTCACCAATTAAGTATAGAGTGAATAAGGCCTGGCCAGCACGATGACGATGGATCGTATGCGGTTGTTTACCCTACAAAAATGTTTGACCTGTTACTTTGCATACAAGCTTGACCTACACTAGCCTAGGACCCCTTACTTTGCATACAGAACTTTGAATCACTAATCCACATGTAAAACGACAGACTAGCCTAGGCTACCACTGACCGACATTACTGATAAATTACATGTTAATGGTGAATATGTTTGTGTGCTGTCAGTAAGAACGTGGCGGAACGGTGCTTCATGCCTTATCCATATATTTAAATATTCTTGGCAAGCTCTTTTGTTCTGGCAAGAGGTATTGTTTTGCTGTGCTCGCTAGCCTTGCATCACAAAGAATTGGGCACTTTACATACTAAAGGACACTGCTAGCCTTGGCTATCATTCCCGATATAACTGTAACATTAAACACTACTCGTTACCACAGACTGACATACTACTTTACATACAAATGGTGGCACCATGCATGTACCAACATGCCTACTGTCGGGCCGAGAGATCTGTTCGAACACTTTTTTTTCTGTACTGGCTCTGAACTAACCGAAACACTAATTTAGGCTAACAAAAATTTAAATAAACTTACCTTATTCAGTCACTGCTGTCCGACGACCATGAAGCCGTCAGTCTCTGCCTTTTCGAAACGGGCGGGGGATGACGCTCCTTGCTGGTAGAAGGTCCTGTTCTTATTGTTTCGGACTGGGAAATTAAATCTGAGATAGGTGATGTTGGGCAGCTTTTGAGCGGATGGACACTCTTGATCAAATTCAGAAATGCCCGAAATGGAAACAGAACATCTTGTAGATACCGCCTCTGGATACAGTACGTAGAAAAATAGCTTTCATAAAGTTCTTTTTGCGTTCAGTGTTTCAGTAATGCACTCCGTTTAAGAACACGCCACTGCAATTCTATAGTGTTCATGTGTACATTCAGGCCGTAAGGGCTAAAAATGTTAACACTGTGGTTCACAACATTATGCGGGAAATAATGATCCCTGACTTTGCTGTACGCCTTCCAGCAATCAGATACGATTGTGGTTTCTGGAAGCACGTTATCAAGCAACACTGGGAGCAAAGTTTCGGCAGAACAGTCAGGAACCACCTTGGAAAAGGTCTCTCGTGTCTGTTGGTCAATGCCACCGAACACCCAAGATCCATCCACCTTACAGCCAAGGTTGTACTTCCGTTTCCTAAATTTAGATTCGTCGATCTCGACAATATGACCAGGACCACTGATTTTCTTATTATCAGAACATTTCCTATTTGTACAGCGCCACATGTATATGGGCTGGCCTGTGGCCTTGCTGGTCCTGTCTTTCATGAACTGTTGGTTTCCAGTGTTGGTTTCCAGTGTTGCACATTGTACATAAACCTGAATAATCCCCAAGTAAACCTTCTCTATAAAGCCACTTCATAAATTCGTCGGTGTTGCGTAGAAACTCTTATCACAGTGCTAATATACAAATGAGTATAGTTATCTAACTCGTCTGCAGTTACACTTTTCGGGGATGATATTTTGTGTGTTCTATCCATGATGGTGGTGAACTACGGAAAGAATGAATTCTGCCAGAGAATGTATGGGTGTATGAATCATATTCATCAGATGGGTTTTTATTAGTTGGTAGTAAATTAATTCATGTCCCTTGGGAATGACCAGGGTCAACCTGATACAGGATTGGTTTGATTTAAAATCCCCACGATGGGGTCTAGGCAACGTACAGCACCTCACTGCGGCCTTCTCAAGAACTACAGGAGTTCCGACCTCCGTGTCACCGTTCACTAGATACTTAGAAAAAGTTACGTTTCATGGGAAATATCGGCTGATGGCAAATTGGCGGAAATTGGTTGGATAAGTGACTATTCAGGTAGATTTTAGAATGCTGGACAACTTTTATTCTATTAATTTTTTTTATTTGGGATCATAGTTTAGGAGCTGTAGGCTCTGTCCGCGAATATGTAAACTACCCGATTTGTTTTCTTTCACGATAACTATTTTTCATAGTAATGATAATGATTATGTAAGAACAGGAAACTTCATCCAATTTATGATTTGTGTAGTGTTAGGTGTAGCTTCTTTTGTCATAGCTGTTCAGCTTATGTTTACTTTACCCTTGCTGTTTATTTATTTAGAATTTGCCCCTCCAATATCTGAACGGGAAATGTGTACCTACAATGATAGTGTATATAGGTTATGAATGATATGTATATACTACTGTTATATTGGTTATGAATAAAACTTTATATTGATAGGATATTGTTATAGATTATGAAGAAAACTTTATATTGATAATATAAATTGTTATAGGTTATGAATACAAACCCTCGGTCCTTTACAATAGGAAGGTAACCAGCGGCAGCTGGAACGGTCGTAAGCTTCGAACAAGGGAGTTCGGTAGTTAACTGCCTGTCCGACAGTGCGCACGCCGCGTGACTGGGAGGTGAAGAATCACTTTTGCTTTCAGCCACGTTGGTGGAGGACGTGTTCATCGCTCTCTGCCCGCTTCTCCATCGTATGCTTTTGTTGTGTTTCAACTTGGTTTGTTTGTGTGTGGAAGTTTACTGTAAGTACGTGTTACTTTCTGTATTACTTTTATATTAATAATGGATCCTCTTGAATTGGAGCTGCCCCCGCGCCCCCCCATCAGCCGCAGAGTTTGCCCTGGTGTGGAGGGCCGTAAGTGTGGGGTCTTTCGCTCCTTCCCCCGAGGTGGATCCCCATGTGTATTGTGCTTGGTACCAGGGGCGTGAATGCTCTCGGGCCGAGCCCTGTAATGTTTGTGTTAATTGGTCGGAGGAGCAGTGGGTGCTGTACGAAGGTAGGAGGAAGAGACGTAAGCCTGCCAAGGAGTCGTTGGAATGCTCTCCAGCGACTCCCTTGGTCACAGACACGTCGTCTTCCTTCCTGCCCCCGGCTCAGCTCCCGCGTATGGCTCCTTCCCCTTCGGGACAACTGTATTCGGGGTCTTACGTCCCCCCCCCCCCCCCCCCGCGAGGGGGAACCCCTCCTACTAACCCGACTGCTGCTTCCTCAGGTGCTCTTGCTGCGGGCGACGACCTCGGCCAGGTGTGGTTCTCGCTGGGGCTTCAGGGCACGCAACGAGTATAACGTTAAAACCATACTTTCATCATTCTCTTTTGCTGTTATTGAACTTATGTAACTAGAAGATGGATAAAGTTAGGCCATTGTAATTTGATCTCTCATAAAATCGAACTATCGTAAGACTAATGATCGTAACCTGAACACTACAGCTACCTGTACACTGTATAAACTTTATTATAAAACATTGGTGTAAGTGTGTTTTTGGTGGACCAAAACATCCGTCCGGGTTGAGACCACACCCCCGTCCGGGTCGTGAACACGCGGTCTCGACCCGGACAGAGAATTCTGGATTTTAAAAACGGCTGTAAAACCAATACTATGATATCTACAGATATGAAACTCATAGCATAAGATGGGGAATTAGTTAAGCTTTCTTTTAAGCACAAAATCTCTCCTGTAGCTCAATAACTTTTTTTTTTTTTATGAATATTATTCACTTTACTGTCCGGGTCGTGACCACACGACCCTAAAATCAATTTATCAAGAAATCACATTTCTATTCACTTGATTACATTGTAAGTTTCAGGGCTTTGCCCTCTTGATTTGAGACTGCCTTGACGAAGTTATGCATTTTCAGCCGACTGCTGAAAATGCATAGCGGGCAAGAGGGCTTTCGAACTGGGAGAAATATCTCCCAGTTTGAATCCAAGAGTCTCAATTTTCCTCTTACTTAAATTTGTTTCCACTCTTCTACTTTCTTTAACTCAGTTGCTCAACCTAGCTGTCCCCCCCCTTCTTCACTAAAACCTTCTTACAGGTTGGGCAGGGGCTGGGCTTTTGCGCATTGACTCTTTCTTGATCCAAATGGCAGAGACTGTAGAGGTTTGGTCCGCCTCTCGAGTATGTTTGGACCCTGAGGATGTTGATATGATTTCATAGCAATATCCTTCGGGGCGGAACTACCTATGGGGGACTTGCCTGCGGAATCCGGGGAGGTATAGTCTCTACGGTAGGACTCTCGGCATTCTTTCCGGTGTGCCCTCTATTGTAACATGAATGGGGATGATTGCATACTAGTTATGCCCTCGGTCCTATCAAGCGGGTTTTGCTTACACTTGAGCCACTCATGTTATGATAGAGCTATCCCTTCGGGGTAGGGTAGGGAGTGGACATATGGGAGTCAGTCTCTGCTGAGTGTCTTTGGTGAGAGAGGGGTTGGTGCAGGGGGCCTGGTTTTCTGCCTGATTTGCAGTAGGTTTTTCAAATTTCTGCTGAATGATAATGAATAACGACCCTATGATAAACTCCCCCGGACAATGCGACCTCTTGACACTACCCTCCTCTTCGACCTCTGGCACGGACACGGACTATCCTATAGAAAATTCAGTTGCACAGAAGACGACCCATGACAAGACCTTGAATGTGGCTATGGAAAGTTCTGGCAGTGGTGAGAGAATCCTTTATGTTGATTCTCTCTCCTTAGACTTAAATTGTTTTACGTTTATGGAAATGTTTGGAAGGTTTGGTGAAATGTAACGTCATAAAGTATTGTGAAACTGAAGATTTTGCATTTGGAGGTTTGGATTGAGTTTACAACTCATCATAATGCCATGAATGCTTTCAAGTGCTCAACTAAGGAAAACTTAAAATGTAATGTTAATTCATAAAATACCCAGAATATTGAAGTTGATTCCTTTTATCCAGCGAGAGTCAGTCAGGAAACTACAGATGGGAAACATAAGGTGTGGACATCTTTACCTGCCAGGTGGCTAATTGTTTCAACAAAATCAGAATTTTGCAATCTTTTTCCACTTCAGGAAACATTGAGAACATTGGCAGGAACAATGACCAACTCTGATATTACAAGATTTGGAAAGAATAGTTTTTGGTTCATGCAAAGTCTTATAGACAAGGTCACATGATCTCTAAGCTGAAAAATCTGATATGATAAAAGAGGTCAAACCACACTATAGTTTTTAGTTATGCCAAGGGAGTAGTATTCAGTCAAGACCTATATGAACTGCCTGACGAGGAATTGCTGGAAATGTGTGATGATAAAGTGTGGAAGATTTTCAAGGTTCCAAGATCAAGAATGATTATTTTCCACTTTTAATAATGATCCAAGTTCATGATTATGTATATGTTGACAAGGAGAGATTTCATGTTAGACCTTTTAAGCATAGACCACTCCAATGTTTCATATGTTTTGGATATGGTCACTCGGCAAAGGTATGTACTAGGAACCAGTTGTGTGCTGCCTGCTCCTTACAAAAGCATGAAGGTGAATGTTCTACCCCAGTATTATATAAATTGTAAGGGAAATCATAATGCAAGGCATAAGGAATGTGAGTCATTTAAAAAAAAGAAGTCGTTAGCCATAGAGAAAGCTCATGCTGAACATCTAAGTATTAGCCAGGCAAAAAGACTTTTGTTTCCAACACCTCAATATAGTGAAGTAGTAAAAAGTGGAAATAAAATCTAATATAAAAGATCTATTTAGAATACCAACTTCAAAGTCAAAGCTTCAGCTATCCCCTTCTGAGCTCGAAGTACATTCAGCATCTTCGCCTTCATCCAAGAAGGCCCCTTTGTCCCTCCCGATGGGGCCTCCTCTGGGCTTGGGCTGGGAGGTCTCTCGGGCTTCTAATGTAGAAGCCTTACAGCTGTGATCTTGGTATGTCCCAGAATGACACCTTGATCAGTGCACCTCATAAGGCTCAGGTGCACGCTGCAGAGACGGTGCCTCTTAGAAATAAGAGACCCCGTACTCCATCATCATCTCCACCTATTTCCCCGCACCATAGTAGGGTTCCCAAGAGAGGAAATAGCAGGTCTCTTGAGGATCTGCCAAGTTCCTCTTTGAAACAAAGACCAAGACCAAGTCTTTCCAGACCAGCCCAATCCAAGTCAAAAAAAAAAAATCTAATAGTAAATAATGGCTCTATGTCAGTGGAACATACGAGGTTTCCATTCAAACAGAGAACAGGTCCGGGTCCTTTTCAAGGAGCATAATTTAGCTGCCCTTTGTTTGCAAGAGACTGAAGTTAGTAATGTTTCTCCTAACTGTGGACAGAACTTTATTTTTCACAGATCTCCCCCACCTGTAGGTGAACGTGCTCATGGTGGTACATGTATTATTGTGGCCAAGTCACTACCACAAAAAGTTATCAAATTAGACTCCAGATTTTCATCAACAAATGGGTCACTCTGTGCTCTCTTTATCTAGAACCTGGCCTAGAAACTCGATTGGTGGACAGAGCTGGCAATCCAAGACAATTAGAGGTTGAAGATTTGCAGTCACTTTTAGACCAACTACCTCAGCCTTTCATTCTGATGGGGGATTTTAATGCAAAACATACTTTGTGGGGGGAAGGTAGGTATGATCACCGTGGTCTTATAATTGAAAGATTGTTAGATTGCAATGATGTAGTTTTAATGAACGCTGGTTCTCCTACAAGGTTTGATGTAGCCCATAACTCCAGTTCAGCAATTGATCTTACAATATGTTCGTCATCATTACGATTAGACTATAAGTGGTCAGTGGATGAAAATCTCTTTGGGAGCGACCACTATCCCATCTATCTTAAGTATGTACAAAATACACCCTCCCCATCTTTACCCAAATGGAAGATAAAGGAGGCAGATTGGCAGCTGTATGAAAAGTCTACCAAAGCCAATCGTAAGGCCAATGAATTTCCTTGCCCCTCGGCTGCCTACGAATATCTCGCTAGTATAATGATTGGAGGGGCAATGATGTCAATTCCTAAACAAACCAGGGAAAAAAACACCAGGGAACCCGTCGTCCACTGGTACCTTGGTGGAATAGTAAATGTGCCTTGAGTAGGAAAATTGCAAGAGCTAGTTACAAGCGATATCGAAGGCGTCCTGTCTTGGTCAATAGAATAATATACAAGAAAAACCTTGCCAAACAAAAGCAAGTTTTTAAAGAATCAGGAGGGGGTCCTTCGTTGGTACATATCAGATTAAAGTATAACTCGCCACTTTCTCTGGTTTGGGATAGAATCCGTAATTTACTAGGAAATTCCCCTTTCTCCTTTACTATTTTGAAATCAACTTGTAATTATATCGGATGCAGAGAGGTGGCAGAGGCCCTTTGCTGTCACTGTTCAAGCATTTCAAGCCCCAGTCACACTCCCTTGAATTTCGCAATAGTATTAGAAACATGACTGTAGTTAATCTGCCTGTTTGTTCAAATTCTGGCATATAACCTTCCATTTAGTATTGTCGAATTCGAATATGCCTTATCTTTGTCCTCCCAACATCACCTGGAGAAGATGATGATTTATTTTATGCAATGATTTCTCACTTTACCTCTGGAGTCAAAAATTCTTTTCGAGGTTTTTAAAACGCTTCTGGTGCTCAGGAATTCATATAAGTTGTGGAAAAACTGTTATAGTTATTTTTCCTTTTTGAAACCCGGAAAGGACCCTTGTCATCCAAAAGTTATAGCCCTATTTCTCTTACAGCTAGTGGTCTTCAAGATTTACGAACGAATGTGATTTCGTCTGATATGGTTATTAGAAAACAAAGATGCCGTGGTCCGAGAGCAATTTGGCTTCCGCAGAATCGTAGTAGTTGGGGGTGGGGGTGGGGGGGGGGGGGTTCTTTGGATCCCTTATTTTGTCTCACACGTGCGATTCAGAATGCTTTTGCAGTCCAAAATCACCAGTTGCCGTGTTCTTGATCTAGAAAAACATTGATACTACCTTGATGCTTGGTATTTTAATGCAGCTGGTTGAAGGTGATTGGGGGTGGCAATATGTTTAATTTTGCCAAAGACTACCTCTGACTGACCGGTAACCTTAAAGTTGAATTGCTCTCCCTCTCATCAGAGTATCTTTACAGGAAGAAGGCATTCCTCAAGGGAGTGTGCTTAGTCCAACGTTTTAATATTGCCATTATGGTTTACTTGAACAACATCTTGTTTGGAGTAACTGGCAAGCTTCGTGGATGATATTGTTGTCGTCTGTAGTAGAGCTACGGCGTTGAAGCTTTGGACTAAATTCCAGTTTTTGCAATATGCTGCTACCTCCTGGGCTAATAGTACAGGGTTCCAAATTTTTCTGCCAAAAAACTAGCAGCTATACGTTTTTGCAGAACCGAAGAAGGGAGGAGATTCCAACCTTATTTTAGAAGGTTCTATCTTGTCTGTATGAAGATAAAGTAAAATTTTCGGAATTATTTTTGACAAAAATTGACTTTTGCTGAACATATAAATGTGAGACAGCAGTAAATGTTAAAACAGCGTGCAATATTCTTAAAGTTGTTAGTAACCGATTTTGGAGCCGAATCGACCGTACTAACTTTATTAGATTTATCATGCACTATGCTTGAGTAAGATTGATTATGGATCCAGTTTCTGGGCTCGCGGCATGTAAGACCTTGTTTAGGCAGCTGGATGTAAGTACACAATTATGGCATTGCGTATTTGTACGGTGCTTTTAAAACGTCTCCTGTTGAGAGCCTTTAGTAGCTCTGGTTTTCCTCCTCTTTTCATTCGAGGGAGGAACAAGGTTCTCCGATATTTGTCAAGAGCACTACCTCTCATTCCTAATCCAAATTTAAGTATATAAAACATCCTGTTGCAGAGCACCACCGACCTACATTGCCCTAAGCCCCTTGATTAGATTAAACATCACCCCAGTGCCGAGAGAGTAGGGGCGTATTCCTCCACGGGTTTATGAAACTACCTTTTCTAAATTCCCTCCTTGGTGTGGGCCTCCTTACGATATTTGCCAATTAGAGACAAACCAAAAAGATCAGTTCAAGTGTTCGCTTTTAAAGTAGCGTTCTTTTGCCCAATGTTCTGAGCATCAGTCACATCGATTGCTGTATATACAGTATGGTCAAAAATCACAATGGAATTGGATGTTCTGTCATCATCGGTGAGAGCACAATTAAAAAAGCTCCCTATTAAATTCTCATTTTTAATGCAGAGATTTATGCTATTTTTAGCATTTTGAATTATTTTTAGTCGGTACTTGGGGACTTATATTTATTTATTGTGATTTCAGAGTTCCCTAGTCTGCACTCCAGAAGTTGATGCCATCTATCAACTCGTCCAAGAGGTGCGGATTGGCTGTCCTTCTGCATTCTCCGAAAACACATCTGTGATTTTGTTGGGTTCCTGCAGGTGGAATTCGTGGAACGACTGGCTGTACGCCGCTAGCAGTCAGCTTCCTCCCGGGCTTCCCATCTGTGAGGGGTCCCTGTAAAGATTTTAACTTTTTATTAAATCATTTGTAGGACTAATGTGCAGAATCACCCGTCCAACTTGAATAGTATTTAAAAGCTGAATCGATCAGACCTTCTGTTGGGATGGATAGAAATCTAGTATAGTTTTTAACGCGCCTGTGTATAGGTCATACGTTTTTAACTCCACCGTATCTTTTAACTAGTGAGCAGAGAGGCAGGTTCCTCATGCTCCAATTGTAATGTTGGTATTACGTGAGGCATATATTTTGTTTACTGTCCTCTTTATTTAATCATAGACTCTGTTTTTGGTGTTTCACCAACAAACCTTTGTCAGATATTTTAGAGAGGGTGCTCCGTAGGAAGAGATTTTTTCAATTCGTAAGAAATCCATTTGTTTTTATGATATTTATTGAGTATTTTAATATGAATTTTTATTTTTATAATTGGATTAATTATAATGTGTACCTTTTTTAGTAAATATTCCTGTTGATATATATGCGCTGATGGCCTTTGGCTCCGGCGCGTGGCAATGGCCCAAATTTTTATGAATTCAAATTTCAATTCAATTCAGGGCTTTGCCTATAGCCTGTGACTAATAGTTTTAGTGCAAAAATCAGTCTCTACTTAGTTTTAGAATTATTTGCAAACTTTACCTAAAAATAATGAATGCGAATTTTAGGTAAAATTTAGTAATCAAGAAATCACGTTTCTATTCCGTTGATCATATGTAATTCCAGAGCTTATATCTTATGACCAAGAAATAGTTTCAGTGCAAATATCAACCTCTACCGGAATAGTTTTTGTAGTTTATTACAAAAAGGCATAAATTTCTCTTTTTGCCATTTACTCAAAGTTACTTTTTCAAACAAATTCTTCTAAACTTCAAGAAGACTGACTAATTCAATAAAACCTTTTACATGGTGAATTGTAACTATTTCTTGATTTTCAAAGAGCTCAGTTATTTTTAGTGATTTTTTTTTTCTTTTCTTTTTTTTTTGGCATTATTTTGGTGACCCCATAATTTTTTTTTCAAATGCAAAAAATTAACTTAGAACTCAATTTTCTAAAAAAAATCTCTTGAAAACTTCATTATTATTAAGACTAAGTGATAAATTTCAGCAAATCCCTTCATCAAAGGAAGTTATACGGTACTTACTTTAATAATGGGGCCTGTGGAGTCGGGGCGCTCCCATAAACACTTCAAAAATGCACAACTATGGACTAGGTTGAAGTTAATGATGTTTGGAATATCTTTTCATTTTTTAAAAGTAACTTTTAGTTTTAGTGTGCTCATCATTAAAAAAAAAAAAAAAAAAAACGCTTGGCTAGTGTAGTGGTAAATATGCAATATTTTCACGATGGATACCATAGTATTGTTTTACGATAATTTTGGAGTAGCAATGATATTTTAAATTTAAAGTTCAATTATGACTTCCTGGCTTGCAATGGTTATATTCTGTCAGTTCTTATGTCCAGTTGACCCCAAGGGCTTACTTGACGTACCTTTACCTGTAGAGGAAGAAAAGTTAGATTTTATCTGCGGTGTCAGAGGCCAACACCTGTGTCCAAATTGGTTCAAGTCTATGGACACACAGATCCTTAGTACTTTACATTCTTGAGATACAATCCTAATGGCCTCTGTCCTATAAACATGTTCTTTATTTCCTTTAAACCAACTTTCTAGTGAAGGGGTCGTCTTCCAGCTGGTGGAGTACAGCTATTTTTGCCGCATTTTTTCGCATGTTCAGGTTTAGCACGTGTTTGCGCCTACAAGCCCTATCATTGCGGCACAGACTCTCCTGAACAAATATGATGGTAACCTTGCTTTTCCATCTTGTCCGTTAGTTGTTTGAAATCCCCTAATGATTTTGGGAGCATTAGGTACACATTAGTGTACTAAGGAATCACCTTCATTACATGAAAGTAGTAATTACAGTTATCCTTAGTTTGGACTGTGGTTTAATGGGCCTTCAACTCAGGCCCCGGAGTCACTAGTACTTTTAACAATATAGTCTGTATTCCCTGGAAGAATCCCTCAACACGTCTCGTTAAGAGACCTTACTGCACCCTCTAGGGGTTCAGACATCATATTAAGCTTTAGTCCGCTTGGCTAACTCTGTTTCCTCTGGCTGCACTAAACCCACATCCTCATTCAATGTGGTAGTCGGCTAACTTCAACAGTAGTAAGATTCCTTCAATAATAGTATTTTTTTCTGATTAGGTTAATTATTTGGATACTTTTCCTATTTGAAGTGGAACTCCCCCAAGCCTTTCCCCCCCCCCCACCCCCCCGCTCACATCTTAGTGGCGGTCATTAAGAACTATGGCAGAACATAAACGTTCGAGCAAAATCTGGTACGCAAACATATTGATACTTCAGAGAGTCATAGGAACGTTAGCCAAATCCTGTTTGATTTTTTTTCTTAATGCTGATTGCACAACGACACGAAGATAAGCAAACTTTAACAGTCGGTCAGCATCCAAATAATTTATCATGAAAATTAAGTTTTTTTCTTATTTGATTATTTTGGTCAAACCATATTAATTTTTATCTATAATGTACAAGGACAATACGATGAAAAATATAATTATTGATAACGCATCTAAGTATATATTTGTCCTAAACATGCAGTTCTGGTTTATGCTAAGTTCATAACACAAGTTGGAAATCAAAGATTGAAATGTCTTGGTAAGTTTTAAGACCAGATTTACTTGGAGTCTGGTTTGGTTACCTTCAGAAGTTTCCTAATTAGATAACATATCAATAAGGTCAGACACTGCAGTATTAGATTAATTTTCCAACATTAGCTTGTAGTCACATGTCGGTTATCTCATAACAATAGGGTGATTTGAGTTTTGGTTAGCAACTAGAGGTAAATATTTTGGACAGGTAACTATACTAATGCCTGTTATAAAAAAGTTCTCGGCACATACAGTATTCATTACAATACATCTTTCTCTTGTTGTACCAGCTTTAAAAAAGGCCCCATTATTCCTGTCTATTGGTCTAGGGAATATTAGCATTTGAAGTTGTAAAGTGCTACTGATGGTTTGACTGTTGTGGCTAGATTAGCAGTAAAAAAAAGCAAATAGTCACATTAACGGGCTGATGGTTTCAAGTGAAATATGTAAAGTTATTCATACAACCTTAATCCTTAATACCAATTTATTCTATAACTACCACCGCTACCAAACATGGGATTTTGTCCATTTTTAACACAAGGTCACCTATACCCAGGGCACTGATATATTACAAATATCTGTTCAAGAATACTCTATGAGCTTTTTTTCTTTGGAGATAGGCATTTCCAAGGAAAATATACCATTCACACCTACACATACACTCAGCAACACACGTTCAGTTTTCTACCACTACTTAGCTTACTATCCAATATTCTTTTTGTCCTTTACGAACATTAGGCACTTTTATCCAATATAGACAAGAGTGTTAACATCAATCAGCAATATAGTCCCAACATAATAAATTATATTTTAGTTTAATTAACAGCATACCACTTTCCAGTGTTCACTCCAACAAAAGATCGGTACACTTACACTCTGTATCTTGCCCTTTAACACAAGGACTTCAGTATATTGCCCAATTATTAGGTAAGCCTTTTCAAATGGAAAATATCCATATACACTGTCTTTTTTATATCTTAATCCAATTCCCTTTTTCTATGCTTGCTCCTAGGCCAGCTTCAAAATCACAGCACTTTAAAGATTCAAAAGGTATAATGTAATTGACAAAGTTCATCTGTCTTCACCAAGGGGCATTTTCATGTTTTAAATCATTGAAGGGGCAAGAACCATGCATACAAGGAAGGGGGAGAAGTTTTACTTCACTCTATAAAAAGATTAAAACAAACATACTTACAAAGAACCTCACAATTCAATGAAAAAATCTTCATTAAATAGATCAATAGTATCAAAATCAATATTAAACATTGTACGAGTACTAATTCTAGATTTTTTTCTGCACCTCCATTTGCGTAACTAAACAAACCCACACTATCACAACTCGGTGTCATTACTGGAAGATACTGGCGTCCTCTATGAGAAGCGACTGCCATATTAGCTCAATGGTGTTTCGTATCATCCTGAAAGGATATATAGGCTTGACTATCGGTCACTCATAGACTTGCAGAATGATTGTATGTAGGTTGTATTCTAGGCCTAGCAATCTGTTAAAAATCAAACCACTCTGTATAATATTTTCTTTTTTTTTAGGTCCTGGGAATGAATCCATGGCAAATGAGATTGAAGCCTAGATTTTTCAAGACTGTAACATAATTTTTGTCCTTTATCTTGCTGAAATGGTAAGGATCGTTAATCGGCTTTTTTATACCTAATGAAGGCTATAAGCATATGTTTATATCCTAGTAAGAATTGACCTTATATGGATAATAAAAGCTAATATGTAATCATTCATGTTCGTTTACTAATCTCTCTGAGTAAAAACGAAAACATAGTAATCGGATAATGAGTCCTGAGTGAGCAAAAAGTCTCCTCCAAGCTTTCGTGGATGAAGGAGAATCTTTGTAATTTATTTTTTGTGTTTCCAGCCCCCTCTCTTCCCCAGGATGAGGAGAACCCTTAGTATTGATCTCACCACCTTGTTTTCTTAAGTCAACCCCCTGTACGGTCACCTAACAAGGCATTGGATGGCATCCCTTTGCAATGCAAACCACACAGTTGGCAAGACTGGGTCTTTTAGTAAGCTGATAACGTAGGGATTAATGCGCAGGCCTTTGGCCGTATTTACGCCAACTATTTAGGCCTGTCTACCCAGTCACACGACTTGGGTGCACTGATTCAATGTCTGTCACTGGAGTGTTATAAACTGCAAAGTCCAATGAAAGGAGGGTGAACTAAGCTGCATTACCATAGACAGGAGGTGGGCTAGCTGCATTACCCATGCAGGAGGTATACTAAGCTGCATTACCCATGAATAGGATGTGGGCTAAGCTCATTATCCCATGACAGGAGGTGGGCTAAGCTGCATTACCCATGATAGGAGGTATAGCTAAGTCTGGCATTACCAATGAGAGGAGGTATACTAAGCTGCAATTACCCATGACAGGGTGGGCTATAAGCTGCATTACCCATGACAGGGGAGGTGGCCTAGCTGCATTACCCATAGACAGGAGGTGGGCTAAGCTGCATTACCCATTACAGGAGGTTGGCTAAAGCTGGCATAACCCATGATAGAGTTGGGCTAAGCCTGCATTACCATGATAGGAGGTATAACTAAGCTGCATTACCCCATGCCAGAGGTGGTCCTAAGCTGCATTATACCCATGACAGGAGGTGCTATAAGCTGCTTACCATGACAGGAGGTGGGCTAACTGCATTACCCATGACAGAGGTGGGCTAAGCTGCAATACCCATGACAGGAGGTGGGCCTAAAGCTGCATTACCATGACAGGAGGTGGGCTAAGCTGCATTAACCCATGATAGAAGGTGGGGTAAGCTGCATTACCCATGACAGAGGTTCTAAGCTGCATTACCCATGACCGAGGTTAATACTAAGCTGCATTAAACCATGACGGAGGTGGGCTAAGCTGCATTACCCATGACAGGAGGTGGGCTAACGCATTACCATGACAGGAGTGGCTAAGCGCATTACACCTGACAGAGGTGGGCTAAGCTGCATTACCCATTATAGGAGTCATAATAAGCTGCTTTACCCATGATAGGTGAGGTATACTAAGCTGCTTACCCATGACAGGAGGTGGGCTAAAGCCCCCCTGCATTACCCATGACAGGAGGTGGGCTAAGCTGCATTACCCATGACAGGGGTGGGGCTACTGCAATTCCCATGATAGGAGGTGGGGCTAAGCTGCAGTACCCATGATGGAGGTTACTAAGCGGCAGTACCCATGACAGGAGGTATACTAAGCTGCATTACCATGATAGGAGGTATACTAAGCTGCATTCCCTGAAAGGAGGTATACTAAGCTGCATTACTTACCCATGACAGGAGGTTGGCTAAGCTGCATTACCCATGATAGGAGGTGGGCTAAGCTTGCATTACCCATGATAGAGGTGGGCTAAAGCTGCATTACCCATGATAGGGGTTGGCTTAAGCTGTCATTACCATGACAGGAGGTATACTAAGCTGCATTATAAACCCATGGACAGGTGGGCCTAGCTGCTTACCCATGATAGGAGGTGGGCTAAGCTGCATTACCCATGATAGGAAGGTTGGCTAAGCTGCATTACTCTCATACAGGAGTTGGCTAAGCTGCATTACCCATGATAGGAGGTGGGCTAAGCTTTCATTACCCATATAGGCGGTGGGCTAAGCTGAATTACCCATGTAGAGTGGGCTCGCTGCTTACACCCTGACAGTAGGTATACTAAGCTGCATTCCCCTTACAGGAGTATACTAAGCTGCAGTACCCATGACAGGAGGTATACTAAGCTGCATTACCCATGATAGGAGGGGGGCTAGCTGCATTACCCATGATAGAGGTGGCTAGCTGCATTACCAATGATAGGAGGTGGGCTAAGCTCATTACCCATGCATGGAGTCATACTAAGCTGCATTGACCCATGATTAGGAGGTTGGGCTCACTGCATTGCCATATAGGAGGTGGCTAAGCTGCAGTAACCCATGATAGGAGGTGGGCCTAATCTGCATTAACCCATGACAGAGGTATACTAGCTGCATTACACCATGACAGGAGTATAACTAAGCTGCATTACCCATTGACAGAGGTATACTAAGCTGCATTACCCATGACAGGAGGTGGCTAAGCTGCATTACCCATGATAGGAGGTGGCTAAGCTGCATTACCCATGACAGAGTGTGGGTCTAAGCTGCATTACCCATGGCTAGAGTTGGCTAAGCTGCTTACCCATACAGGAGGTGGGCTAAGCTGCATTACCCTGACAGGAGTTGGGCTAAGCTGCTTACTCCATGACAGGAGGGGCTCAGCGCATTACCCATGACAGGAGGTGGGGCTAAGCTGCATTACCTGACATGGAGGTTGGCTAGCTGCATTACCCATGATAGGAGGTGCGCTAGGTCTGCATTTACCCATGACAAGAGGAGGTATACTAAGCTGCTTACCCATGATAGGAGGTATACTAAGCTGCATTACCCATGATAGGAGGTAACTAGCTGCATTACCCAGATGGCGGTGGTCTAAGCTTCATACCCTGACAGGAGGTAAACTAAGCTGCAATTAAACCCATGATGGAGGTATAACGAAGCTGCCTTATACCATGATAGTAGGTGGGCCTAAGCTGCATTAACCCTGAGAGGAGCTATACTAAGCTGCATTACCCATGAGATGAGGTAATACTAAGCTGCGTTACCCATGACAGGAGGTGGCTAAGCCTGCATTACCCATGACCAGGAGGGGGCTAAGCTGCATTACCATGACAGGAGGTATACGAAGCTGCATTATACCCATGATAGAGTTGGCTAGGCTGCATTACCCATGACAGGAGGTATACTAAGCTGCATTACCGCATACACGGGGTGGGCTAAGCTGCATTACACATGATAGGAGGTGGGCTAAGCTGCTTACCCATGACCGGAGTGTATCGAAGCTGCATTACCCTGACTAGGGAGGTCTACTAATCTGCAAATACCCTGACCGTAGTGGCTAAGCTGCATTACCATGATAGGAGGTGGGCTAAGCCTGCATTACCCATGACAGAGGTATACAAGCTGAATTACACAGACAGGGATGTATACAATCTGCATTACCCTGACAGGAGTTGGGCTAAGCTGCATTACCCATGACAGGAGGTGGGCCTAAGCTGCATTACCATGAACAGGAGTGGGCTTGAAGCTGCATTCGACCCTCGACAGGAGTGGGCTAAGCTGCCATTACCCATGACAGGAGGTGGCTAAGCTGCCTTACCCATGATAGGAGATTGGGCTAAAGCTGCATTACACATGATAGGAGGTTATACTAAGCTGCATTACCCATGACAGGGGGTGGGCCTAAAGCTTCATTACCCATGACAGGAGGTGGCTAAGCTGCTTACCCATGAGGAAGGTGGGCTAAGCGCATTACCCATGATAGGGGTATACCGCAACTGCTTCCCATACGGAGGTATACTAGCTCTTAACCCTGACTGCAGGTGGGCTTAAACTGCATACCAGACAGGAGGTGGCTAAGCCTGCATTAACCCATGATAGGGTGGCTAAGCTGCTTACCCATGATAGGAGGTATAGCTAAGCTGCATTACCCATGACGGAGGTGGGCTAGCGCATTACCGATGATAGGAGGTGGGCTAAGCTGCATTACCCTGATAGGAGGTAACTAAGCTCATTACCATGACAGGACGTGGCTAAGCTGCATTACCACGACAGGAGGTGGGCTAAGCTGCATACCCTGACAGAGTTGGGCTAAGCTGCATTTACCCATGATATTAGGTGGGCTAAGCTGCAATTACCCATACAGGATGGGAGGTATACTAAGGCTGCCTTCCCAAGACAGAGGTGGGCTAAGCTGCATTACCATGATAGGAGGTGGGCCTAAGCTGCATTACCCAAATGAAGGAGGTATACTATGCTGCCTTACCCATAGACCCAGGAAGGTGGGCTAGGAGCTGCCATTTATAAACCCATGGACAGGAGGTGGTCTCATGCTGCATTGAAACCCCCATGTAGGAGGTGCTAAGCTGAACATATACCTCTGATTAGGAGGTGGGCTAAGCTGCATTACCGCATGACAGGAGTGGGCTAAGCTGCCATTACCCAGGACAGGATGTGGGCTAAGCCTGCATTACCAATGATAGGGGGTGGCGAAGCTTCATTACCATGATAGGAGGTATACTTAGCTGCATTACCCATGACAGGTAGGTGGGCTAAGCTGGCATTGACCTATGACAGGAGGTGGGTAGCTGCATTACCCATGATAGGCAGTGGGCTAAGCTTGCATTAACCCATGACAAGGGAGGTTATACTAAGCTGCATTCCCATGACAGGAAGGTGGGCTAGCTGTCATTACCCATGATAGAGGTTGGCTAAGCTCATTACCCATGAAGGAAGGTATACTAAGATGATTACCCATGAAACAGGAAGGTGGGCTAAGCTGCATTACCCATGATAGGAGGTGGTCTAAGCTGCATTACCCATGACAGGAGTATACTAAGGCTGCATAACCCATGAGAGGTCTAAGCTGCATTACCCAATGATAGGAGGTATCTAGCTCATTTACCCATGACAGAGGTGGCTAAGCTGCATTACCCTGATTGAGGTGGGCTAGCTGCATTTAAACCCATGACAGAGGTATACTAACTGCATTACCCATGACAGGAGGTTAGAATAAGCTGCATTACCCATGACAGGAGGTGGGCTAAGCTGCATTACCCATGACAGGAGGTGGCTAAGCTGCATTACCCATGATAGGATGTGGCTAGCTGGCATTACCCCATGATAGGAGGATACTAAGGCTGCATTACCCAGACAGGAGGTGGCTAAGCGGCATTAACCATGACAGGAGGATACTAGCTGTCATTACCCATGACAGGAGGTATACTAAGCTGCATTACCCTGATGGAGTATACTAAGCTGTCATTTTACCCATGGTAGGAGGTATACTAAGCTGCATTACCCATGACAGGAGGTGGGCTAAGCTGCATTACCCATAGACATAGGTTAATAAGCTGCAATACCCTGACAGGAGGTGGTAAGCTGCATTACCATGACAGGAGTGGCTAAGCTGCATTACCATGACAGGAGGTGGGCTAAGCTGCATTTACCCGTGAACAGGAGTGGGCTACGCTGCATTACCCATGATAAGGAGGGGTGGGGCTAAGCTGCATTACCCATGATAGGAGGTATCCTAGCTGCATACCCATGACAGGAGTATACTACCTGCAATTACCCCTGACGGAGTGGGCGTAAGCTGCATTTACCCATGACAGGAAGGTGGGGCCCCCTAAAGCTGCAATGCTTGTTCCTTGGCAGTGGCCACAACGGATGATTGTAATTTCAGCTGAAATTGTTGCCATATCAATCAACCACTTGTTTTAAAATAAAGATGCAAAGTTTAAGATACAAGGGCATGGAAACCTCTTCAATCACACTTAATTATTTATTATTATTAGTAATAGGGTTAGTTTTTCCAGACCTCTGAGTTCTCAGTAGACTCTTCCTCGGGCTGGTTCTCAGGATCAATACTGAGGAAGAAGAAGAAGAAAAAAAAATTAGACTTATCGAAAAACCCGTCTTATTTAAAAATTTTTGATTTATTAATTGAAAATACCTGCTTTTTCAGCAAGATACTTTTCATTTCTGAACTCCGCAGATAAATAGATTCGTTGCTGGGTCCAATTTGGGCACTCACCCAACAATGCTGTACTGTCATGGTGTTTTGACATCTGTTACATTCACGTGGGTCAGCATGTGTGTTGACATTAAGTGACTCATGTTGAGAATCTGTGTGTCCTATACGGACCTTGCTAGGATCCACCTCTTTTGAATCTTTCCTCCTGTGAGGGATGTCCTCCCATGCATAATTCAGTTGTGTATATTTTTAAAGTTTTGTTCATGAAACTTATACCTGTCCAGATATTATATAGCTGTATTTTCCTGAAGTCCGACAGAATTTTAAAAACTTCCGACACACGCAGTGTCGGCCAGAGTGGTTAGTACCCATTTCGCCGCCGCTGGAGCGGGTATCAGGAAACCCTTCCCATTTTTCTATTCAGTTTTTCTGTCTCCGGTGCTGAAAACACCTGTTTTCAGTACCATCCGTCTTAGGATTTGGAACGTTCATTGCCGCTAAGTATCCTAATTGTCTTTTGATTTATTACTTGGATTTGTGGGTTTGTGCTAGGCATACTCTATCTTAATTTGGATTTTGAATTTTTATTCATTTTTTCATAAAATACTTAATCTAGTTAGGCTAGTTTCAGACGGGGTTGTCTGCAAGATAGGGTGTGGATACCGAAAGCTTAGGTAGATTCGCACTTGTATGTACGAGGGGTATGGGTCTTGCCCTTCTTTGTTGAGATTTGTCATTTAAGGAGTGTGAGCTTTGTCTATTCCGTAAGGAAGACTATGATTTCGTATGTAACGCAATTAATCAGTAACAGGTCTAATTCCTGAAGGAAGAATGTATGATTCGTATGTACGCAATTAAGCAGTAATCAAAATCCAGGGTAGTGAACCTGCTAACCTTCCTGTTAGACTTTTTTGCCTAACCTGTATATTGGGCCTACGGCTATGAAATCATGTCAAGAGAGGTTGCTCGCTCTCCTCATTGCTGTGAAAGTGCTACCTCTGTATTGTTACTCCTAACCCTGCAGTGTTGCCTTCGGGCCCAAGCAGTGTCTGTAGAGGAATTGCCCTTTCTCTGATACTCTTTTGATTCGTAACTTAGAATCGAAAGTGCTTGCTTTAGAGAGTAAAAGTGAAGTGCAGAAGGTGCAGTGATACCCCTTGTGTCGTGAGTTGCGTCAGATCGGCTCGTTCGCCTCTAGGCCGGGACCTCTTTGCTTGACTCCCGGACCCGGGGATGGAGCCATGTTTGAAAGCCTAAGGGGGTTACAAGGAACCCCCACCGATCTGGCGTGCCTTCGGCAGTTTTCTGATGAAAATCCCCAGACTGCCAAAGTGCGGCGCGTGCACGCATCCTGAAAGATTTGCCTTCTCGTCCTCCGAGCGTCCTCCTCCGTGCAGGGTTGGAGCTTTCGGACGGACTTTCGCCGCCTCTAAATAGAAGACTTTATAGAGAGGACGCTTCAAACGTCCTCTCTCGCATCTCTCTCCTCATCGTTATGCGTTTCAGTGAGAAGTAAGAGGCGAAACGTCGCCTGAACTCGTGTCCGTCTTTTCCACCGAGAAATACGTAAAAAAGTCATAGTAGCAGGAAGCTTTTGAGAGCGGAGCGCCCGGGACGCTCGTAATGGACTCCCGGCGCGCGCGGGTGCACGCCAGGCGCATCGCCAGTGGGACGGCCGGCGCGCGCTGCCAGTGGACGCCGAGCCGCGCGGCCAGTGACGCGAGCGCGTGCGCGCCGGTGGACGCCGAGCACGCGCCGCCAGTGGGACGCCGACGCGCTCCAGTGGCCCCGACGTGCACCAGCGCACGCCATGTTTGTTCCGCCTGCTGAACGTTTCTGTTGAACTCTCAAGCTAGTGCAAAGAATGTGAAGTAGGCGTGCTTGGAGGAAGCTTAAAGTGAACAGACAACTTCTCTTCGAAACCCAGCAAGACATCGGGTTTCCGTGAATCAAGAGGTCTCTGTCAATTAATCTTGCTTTTCGCAATAGTGGAATGAGTTAGGAAAGCTCACGGGAAGATCTCGTTTGCTCTACGCAACCTTTGCCAGTCTGCCAATACATTTAAGTTGCCACTACCAGCAGTCAAGACTTTGCGATAAGGCAGTTTACGGGTTTATGTAAGGCTAGAATGTTCCTGCACGTCAGGACTCTCGCAACGTTCAGTAGATTCTTGCAAAGGCACTCATCAAAAGGCCGCTCTTTCAGGAAAGCGCAAGACAGGACTTCTTTGCCATACTGCCATAAATTTAAGCTTTAGCAGGCATTAGTTGGTGATATGGGAGAGGAAAGCTGTTGGAGAGTTTGCTTCCTCTTCCCAGGTAATTTTGCAAGCTTTTTAGGCCCATCTGAAAGGGTTTTTCAGATGATAGATTTTGTTAGTTTCTAGTCGGGACTACGCTGCCGATTGAACATCGTCATTCTACCTTCCGTAAGCCCGGTCTCTAACAGGAATTCTTGCCCCTTCCTCGTTTGAGACGGAATCGAAAAATTAAATGCTCGACTTCCTGGTTACGTTTTTGTCATTCAGTGGATCTTTCCCCCGTTTGACAATTTACTTTCGTTTTGTCCACTTAGTAGTGTGTATCCCCCTCATTGACAAAATATCTCTTTGTCCCGTAAATTGGTTAGTTCTCATGGACAAACATCTCATGACCTTGATATTGCGTAAGCGAATAAGTCTTAATGACAAGATTCGGAAGAGAGCTCTCATTCGTCATTTCGCAGACCTCGTACAGAAATAGATTTAGACTACGTCAGTGAACGCTTAGGTCCAATACATACGAAAGCTTTTGAGCTGACTGTTTCGATCTCTTAAGTTTTGTTCATGAAACTTGCCTGTCAGATATCTATTAGCTGTATTTCCGAATTCAGCTTAATATGTCTGCCAGGTAATATGAACAAACTTTATTGTGATATAATTTCATATTTTTTGCATTGCGTTAATTTTACTTCTGTTGGTTTCAAGTCATATATGCTTGCTGTAGTTACTCTTCGGATTGGCGAACCGAGGAGGTCTATGTCTATTTAAGGACATTTAATCGTTAACTCTCCCTGCAGCCTTCAGGAGTTTCCGATTTATCTTTTACCGTCGTTTTGGGGGGTAGTGTTCTGCCGACACAAACGCATCTATATATTTAGCGTTTTCTCCTGTGTTCGCTTACATATACCAACTTGAGAGTCTTTCTGCTCAAAATAACGGACCTATTTCTTTCGTAGAATAGGAGCTGGCAACCCAGACATAAAGTTAAGAGACGACGTTCGTTAAGCGCTGGCTGCTGGCTTTCACGCTGTGTCTGTCCTCCCGTCCCCAACCGAGACAGTAACAGATCGTTGCGCTGTCATGTGCGTAGGTTTACGTCCTCTCTCCTGCGGGTGGACTTGACTAACCGTATCTCTGTGCTGACGGTTACGTCTCTCCTGCAAGATTGACTGACTAACTGTTCTCTGTCTTACAATCCACGGACTTTTAGCCTAAGATTGAGGGGATTTCCTTACTTGAATGAATAACGTTCATTCGTTTTTTGCTTACTAATTCACCAGGTTATCTCTTAATCTTTCGTGCTTCGTTAACCGCACGGTATGGAACTAACCTCTACCGCAAATCGCCACTTTATTTGGCTCTTCCTCTTAGCAAAGCGCAGCCTTATTAGTGAAGTAAGCATACTCGGAGGATGGATGGATGAGCTTGCTGGGGACCATTTCCTTCCTGAAGAAGTTTGTTTCCCCCGAATAGACCTGCAATTCAGACCACAGTTTTTCCTACCGGGAAACTGAATAATATTCTAATCTAGGATGATCTGAACATCTCTCAGTGCGTCTATCACCTGAGGTGATAGAAAGAAGATTCGGACATCTGGATAGGGTTTCAGATGTCCTGGATCTAATCTGAAAGAAGTAAAAGCGATTCGGTATTCCCCTCCAGTCCTCGCACGAGTTTTTTGGGAACCAGTGGTCCAGATCAACTCTGATATTTCCAACCAGCTCTCTCATCTCGTATAGAAGGTATCTTCAACTCGGTCCCTTGTTCGATTTACGAGAAAGAGCCTATTATAACAACAGGCGTATAATGTAACGTATCCCTCACAGTTCGTTACAGGCTGCAAAAGTCCGTATGGAATCGTCTCGATCGACGCAGCACTATTCACTACGAGTGGAATCTTTCTTTAGAAGTATTTTGAGAGTTGTGTAAGACTTGGGACCTTCCTTTCAGTCTTCTCTTCGATATGTTGAGGACGAAGAGGCTTCTTCTCTCTGCTCCCTTATTCTCGATCCGGGATCGGTACCATTAAACGCCAATCCTATGATCTTGACGGGGAATGGATGGTTTGTCTCTTTTCCCCCTTTTAATCGCTTGGAAATGTACTAGAGGAGTTATAGACGTCACAGGGAGCACAATGACGCTGATCGCCCCATGGTTTGGCCTCGAGGCTACTGGATTACACAGAGGTCACAATACTCCTAGTTTCACTTTCCAGGACCTTTTCCGAGAGAGGTCGTCTACTCTAACTCGAAAGGTACCTATACCTCTCCGCTCTGAGTCTGGACTACGTCGACTATCGAGTTTGACGGGAATAAGATTATCCGTCCTCCATTCCCGTCCTGAAGATTGGGATAAGCTGGCAGTCAAACTATTAAGAATTGCAAATAGGTTTGTTGACGGCCTTTGGGCCTCCAGAGATTTGCGTCTGTCAAACAACAACGCCTTCAGCCGATCTTTTGAGTTCTGTGGAATCTCGAATCTCGCTCCCATCTCCTTTTTGTCCTCACCTGTTTTGCTCGAGGTCAGACACTCGTGCGAGATCATGCGACATATATTACGCCCTGAGTTTCTTGTTGACCGAAGTCGGTTGCGTTTATACAACCCCCGATTAATGATCGTGTAGAGAGACCATGTTGGCTGTCAGGCATTCTTCCTTCGGGACTGATCGCCTTTTACTCCTCGCTCCTTTCTCCTGCGACCAGAAGCTCGAGTCGGGTTGCTTCGCTGACGACGTTGGGTTGCGTTGATACACCCCCGCAAGGTTTGCCTTAATTTGAATCGCACAGGCAGTCCAGACCTCATGCCTTCAGCGAAGATAGTGGCCTTATGGTCTTCAGGGTCCAGCCATTGTCTGTCCTTGATTTCGGCTGACTGGTCAACTGTCGTTCACCTGACCTTTAGTCAGACGGACTGACGTGCATGTCATAATCGAGCTTTCAATATGGCACTTGACGTAGTCTGCAGTTCTTGATGTCAAAGCATTCTAACCTCTGCCTACCTGTTAACTTCTTGCATGTTATCAGGAGGTCTTCTTCTAACACCCTAGATACTACAAAGAGGTTAGTGAGATTTTTAAGCCATCGTCACAAGTTTTGGCTTAGAGACACAGGCGGTGTGCTCTTCTAAGCCTTACCGTTGTGCCTAAGAATGAAACCCTTTTTGTCCTTGGGCCAGGACTTGGAAGCAAGGATGGCACAATGTAGTGGCAGGAGCCAGAGAGGAGTCCTGTGCCCTGTCCCGTGTCTCTCAAGTTTTATCTATCATAAAACTCAAGAAAGTCCGAAGTCATTCGGGCAATCTGCAGTGTTCCGAAAAGCCAGACTTCCCATATCTAACAACACCCTTGGCTTTAGTGTTAAGGAGTTCTTTCCAAAATGCTCCTTCATTGTGTTTTTGCACGGATTTTGAAATCTTTTGATCTGATGCTCACGGGTGAGGGCGCGGCCCGTCGGAAGCTTTCAACAAGCATGGCAACTCCGCAACAGCCTGAGTACCATGTTTTAGCGAAGCAACTCTGTGTTTTCACTTCACACTCCCTTGCGAGTTTAAGATGGCATATGAGATCTGCCTGCTCGCTAGGGCCTACGTGTCTGCAGACACAATCTTGGGGCAAGACGTACCACTCCTCATCCTAATCCTGTAGAAAATGGTTGGAAGAGCTCTTAATATTTATTGTTTGAGTCCGCCGACAACGGCGACGTCTTAACTCTTAAGCCTAGTAACTACACGTTAACTTTGGCTAGGTTTCAGGTGGTGAATATTATATTTATATATATATTTATTTTACTTCTTAGCCTCATGGTATGGTCAATTGGCCCTAGTCACGTCCCGTGTCGCGCCCCATGGTTGACAGATCATCTGGAGTGCACCAGCTATATAGGTCTCTATCCATCGCTTGGCACCTTAGTAGCACAAAGCAGACTTACGCGGGCAATACTCCACCATGAGCCAGCCTATAGCTAACAGTGAACCAAGATGTAAATCATTCTGCATGCATTGTTTCCCAAATCCTTCTATTCTGTCCTCCACCTCCAAGCAGTGGATTCAGCTATCTATACTATCTGCCGTGTAATTTTCATGAAACAAATGATATTGTTATATAGCAATAAAGTTTGTTCATACTTACCTGGCAGATATATATAATAAAGTACCCACCCACCTCCCTCAGGGGAAGTGGAAAATAAATTATGATAGAAATAGGAATGGTTCCTGATACCCGCCTCCCAGCGGCGGGAAATGGTGTACTAACCACCTGGCCGAACCACTGCGAATGTGCCAGAAGTTGGGGGGAAAAAATTCTGTCGGACTGCAGAAAAATACAGCTATATATATCTATATATATCTGCCAGGTAGTATGAACAAATTTTATTTGTATCATAACAATATCTTTTAATGTGGTTATTGGTTTAATGTTTTGTTATAACTATTTTGTTTAATCTAGTTTATACTATAGGGCATTTGTTGAGTGATTTAAAGGCAAGTTTTGAGTCTGTTTAGATTGCGACGCAATAAGTTTAGTTTACTTAATGTTGTTAAGGTTTGGATTCCACAATGGGGGGACAGGGGATTTTGTGGAATGTGATTTGGTTTTGGAATACTTTATCGCAGCATTTATAGGAAGGTTTTGAGAAGGATTCACATTTAGTATTGTGATCTTCATATGTGGGAATGGTGGTATGTTTCGTGTGTATAGGAAATATTATATCCCAGTTAGCTTTTTGGATATTATTCTGTAGGTGGCATATTTTGACATTACTTAGTAGTTCAGAATGATGGGGAAATGTTCACTTGTGTATGAATCGTGTAGACTTTTCCATTCAAATTTCCTCGGCTACAATCATTTGAACATAATGAAATGTCAATTGAAGAAAGAGTGTTATGTGTGTATTTGGGAAAATATGTTGAACTTCATTTTCATGAGACAATACGGTTGTTTTCATTATAGTATTCTCTATGTTGTTCGGATGTGTCAGTGGGTTATTAATATCCCATATGGATTATGTGCATTAAAATTCTCCTACTATAGGTAGGGTTCCTGTCTACTTTTGCTATAAGTTCAGAAAAATCAACTGAAATTTGCATTGAAATTTGGTTGGTTATAATAAATTACGAATACAAATAGTGATTTTACTTTTATATCAGGCATATATATTTAATTGATGTTATTTGATATGCATAGATGGTAGTCAAAAGATTCATATGTCATGCTATTATAACTTATATGGCTGTGCCGAATTTTCCACCGCAGTTGGTGAATACAGGCAGTTTATAGTGTTTGGATATTTGTGGTTACTTCCTATAATGTTTTTAGGACATATGCACATTGTTGTGTCTCTTATGATCTTTGTAATTCACCCAGGACGTAGTCGGGTTCAGAGACCATTTATTCATTAATGATTTTATAATGCCATTATTGGAGGATTGGTGTTAAATTCTGTAATTGATTGCTGATTTACTTTATCCTCTTAGTTTATATGCATTTGTTTATTTGTGGTTTTTTAATGGTTGCCTTTGTATGTTGGTTATAGATTCTGCAGTTGTTTGTTTTTCATAGTTGAATATTAACAAGTCTATTTTTTATTTTATAATTTCCTTTTTGTATTTTAAGGATTCAGAACATAACTCGTTCTCATGTTGGTGTGTTAAAGGGCACCTCCTTATTTGTAAAATTGTCCATACAATTTCGTATTGTGTCCTCTGTCTTGGTAGTTATTGGTTATATGTACTTACAAAGCATTCAGTACAACCACAAGATGAGCATGTTTGGTAAGTAATTAATTACGGTTCAGAAGTATTTGTCTACTTTGCTTTAGATTTCTGGTTTTGTAATTCTATTGTTCCTTTTCTGTATGATAAGGACTGTTGGGTTGAGGGGTTTATTTGTTTGTTGGTTAATGGGATATTTGGGTCTTGTGGATGGGTTGGGGCGTGATAGTTATATTTTGGTTTGGTTTAATGGTACGATTTTCATTAGTATTATTTGATGGAAACTGTATAGAGTGATCTTTACTGTCCAGATGTTGGCTGTTTGATTGAGATTGAGGGTAATTGTGTATTTCCACTTGAGATGTTAGTTTAGAATATCTTTTTAAAAATGTTCTCCTGGTGTATTGTTGGAGTTTCTCAGGATTGATTGCAATTTTCAATATTTACTTTACCTTTTTTTTTCCCTTAGTGGGGTTCTTTCTAGAATTCTTTTCTTTTGCCAGTTCGATTATCATCATTATTTAATTCTTCTTCTATTGGAAGTTCTTTTCCATGGATAACTGAATCATCTATGTTAGTGGTGGTATTGGTTGTTGTAATATCACTTTTATTTTGGGTTTCAGTATTATTGGTATGAAATTTAGTTTCTATGTTTATATTATCTTGTTTGTTATTGTGCTTGTTCGATGTCTTGATTTTTAGTCACTTTTGAAAAGGTGAGGGTTTTGGATGGATTATTAACGCCTCTTACTTTTAGTTCAAGTCTGGCTTCCATGACTGACATTCCTGTCCTATTTATTAACAACTGAAGTTCTGTGTTATATTGGTAAAAAGAACACTCCTTAGATTTTGCGTGATGGGCTAGTCCACAATTAATACATTTTGATTGATTACAGTTCCAATTAGTGGTATGGTCATCTGATGCACAGACTGCACATATAGCCTTATTACGGCATCTTTTGTATGTGTGTCCATACCTTGAGCACTGTGTACATTGTAGTGGTTTAGGAACAAAAGGACGAACTTCTCTATTTTGTCCAAGAATTTTTATTTTAAATGGTAAGTCTTGGCCTGTAAATTTTATTTTGGCAATGTTGATATTTTTATTTTTATCTTTCCTACTTGAAATAGAGTATATTTCTAAATCGTGGATATTGTTATATCTCAATTTTAAGGAGTCTAGCAATAGTTGTTTTGAAGGAAGCTCCTGCTCGCTATTGGGTAGGATGACTGTACCCTGTACATAATTCAATGTTTCGTGGCTTGTAATCATTACCTTTATATTATTTATTTCTTTTATATACTTAAAAAGGCTGTAGACTGCTTTTTATTGGTTACTTGGATAAGCCATTCATTGTCCTTGATGTGTCTGCATTCCATGTCTTGAGTTGGATATATGTTAAGTAATTTGTTTTCTAGCATCGCTGCTGAGATTTTGTTGTCAGCTTTGAGGACTAGAAATCTTGACCAATTATCTGGTCCAAAGAGGTCATCAAAATGTACCAATGTGGGATTAAGTCGGTAATTTTTGTTTCTTTTTGGTCCTTGTTTTATGTACATTGCTTGTCTATTATGCTTTTTATATTTTTCTGTATTGTTGGGAGGATTATTTGTCCCTAATTCAGAATTATTGTTCATCATATATGGTTCCATTGTTACGATATTGGAGTTTACCAATTTATTTTTGTTCGTTTCTTTTTTATTTATGCACTCTATTTGGTTTTCTGGCTCTGCTGCTTTACTTGGAACAGGGTGTTCCTTTGTATCTTTTATAGTACTTTCACTACTTGTGGCAGTACCTAGGAAATTCGGGAGTGACATGCCAATGGTCATCAACTGTGCCGTAGTTTTTCCATCATGGGATCCAGGGGTACTCAAATCATTTATGTATTTCAATATTCATAAATTTTGAGTTTAATGAAAAAAAAAAAATTTTTTTTGAAAAGATATCATTGGCCCTTCGCGAAGTTAAATCTTCCGCCAAAGGCACAAGTGAGAAAGGACTCCCAAATGTCCGCATCCCTACCCTACCCCAAAAGTGGATGGCATAACATGATTAGTATGGCCCAAGTGTAATCAGAACCCACTTGCTAGGACTAAGAGTATTATGTTAATACAATTTTCCCCTTCCTAATCACATTATGGCAAAACCGGATAGAATGCTAAGAGTTCTATTCCTAGAACCAGGCCCCCCCTGGAATCCGTGGTCCAGCTCCACAGAATAGTTCCGCCTGAAAAACAGGTCTGAACATTGTCGGGTAGATGATGGATCTACCACAGTTCTCACTATTTAGCTTCGGATTTAACTCCACGTTAAGCCATGATATTTTTTCTCATTTATTTGCTTTCAAAAATTTTGGCAAAAATGGAAAAGTCCACATAAGTTAATTTGAAAATATATGTCATATGGGACTCTTGGGTTCGAACCTGGGAAGAGATTCCTGAGGTTCGAGAGCCCCCTCACCACTTCAAGGTGGTCCCATAATGAGGGGGACTTAATTATTTAATTAAAACTAATTGCTATAGTTTTATCTTGCCCACAACTGAAACGGGAATAGTTTAGCCTAGTTCAGTTGTGGAGTCCATTGATCTCCATTTGTTTATGCTTAGGTCACACATTCATGTGTCAATGCACGCACGCCCATGCATGAGCGGAATTTGGTAGTTGGCAACAGCTTGCGTCCATAAACCGTAAATGTTCTGTAATACATGACTAAAATCATGAACATACGTTGACGGGTCGGCCGGGCGCTGTGCACCACCCAGGGGAGCGCCGTAGGCCACTCCTGTTTTGAAATGTTCAAAACAAGTCATGGGTGATCACGCCAAATGTCACCTGACGTAGCTCCAAGCGTTGCATGTGGGACCCACAGTGACTGCAACGGGGTAGGCGATGGACTCAGTGGCATTGTTCGCTGCTGCGGTTTTCTTCTCACTACAAAGCGCGTGGGGGGCCTCATTGCGTGGTGGCGTACAGGGAAACTGACTTGCACATTTACAACCCTGTACGACATGACAACGCTGTAGCACGGTATAAAAAAGGTCAGGTCGGCGCCTTCAGGTCAGCAGTGCCATATAAGACATACAAAACAATCTCAATACAACAAATCATTTTAAATAAAGAAATTTTTGTATTCACTTTGAAAATAGCGAACAAACATCAAAGTCTAGACCTTTGAAATGAAAAAACAAACTCACGACAAAATAATATATGACCAAAATATACACAGAAGACAAAAGCAAAATTTTTCAACACAAACTACAAAACTACATCTGAAAAAAAAGGAACTTTATAATACTTGGTGCTTTTACACTCTCTCTCTCTCTCTCTCTCTCTCTCTCTCTCTCTCTCTCTCTCTCTCTCTCTCTCTCTCTCTCTCTCTCTCTCTCTCTCTCTCTCTCTCTCTCTCTCTCTCTCTCTCTCTTCCATCCTCGAGGTTCATCAAGAACTTAGTGTATATAATGTATATATTTATATTTTGAATGTTAAGTGTCTTTTAAGTATATATTTATATTTTGTTAAGTATTTTCAAGTATCTTTATAATTCTGGTTATTTTATATCTGGTACTCATAGAAGTGTCTCTCTCTCTCTGTTTTTCTGTTATTTTCTATTTATCAGTTAATTTCCTTTTGATTGTGTAGTTTTTGAGTTGAAATAGCTTCCTATTTTACTTAGTGTAATTGATGTGTGTGTTGGTGCACATTAAGTGCTCTAGAGTTAGTCTGGGGCTCGTGTAATGCATTTTTATTTTATTAGTTTTGTTTGACTGCGAAAGAACCTCATCTCAATAGTTATCTAAGTTCCTAAGGCTGCTGTTTTGTTTAATCCATGATGATTCAGAACAGGGGCGAATACTTCGTGCTGCACGGAGTTGACAAGAGGAACTGCAAGCTCTGTTTACAGGCCAGCCCTTTTGTACACTGCGGGCCCAGCAACTTTGGGCGTGGTACCAAAGTGAAGTTGACGTAAGTCCACAACGTAGAGCATTACACACTCGGCGTTCGTACGTCAGTGCGCTGTGCTTTGCAACACAAAATCTTGAGGTTGTGTAGGACTTCGCGGGGCCAGTTCCGGTAGGCGTCACACCATGCTTGTGTTGCTCGTACATTTGCGGCGCAATGTACAGTGCTGGGTTTATGTCCATCAGCCTGTGTCCTGTTTACCAGCCGTTCAAGGTCATTTCACCGCGAAGATGCCCACGATCCCATACGTGGGCATACGCCGTCGTGATACGTGAATGTGTGACTCCAGCTTTAAAGGCCTGTTCAGACGAGCAAGCGTGGTCAGTGGGCAAATTCTGCCTGGCTGAGCCATGAGTGTTGTCCACACAAGAGAGTTGACGAATGGGCGGACGATGCCAGTACACTGTCGAGTGTCGTACAAAAAACAGGAAAGAAACTGTTGTGCTGCATAATGATCTGCATATGTATAAAGCAAAAGACAAGAGTGTGATGCAAAGATTGACTAAATAGGAGAGATATTTACGTGAGTCATACAACAATAGTACGTAAGTACAATATGCGTCTGAACATGACCATAGAAACTACTATATGAGAATGATTGTAAGTACATTCCATTATGGCCACTGATTCCATACACTCCTGGCAAAGGTAGAGCCATACATCCGAAAAAAAGATACAAACATGAGACACAAAATAACAACAGAGGCTCAATTGGAAGGAACGCTGACATTTTTAGAGAGAGAGAGAGAGACTGGTATTCAAATAGAAATTTAACAAAAGTACTTAGTATTAGTATGAAGCTAAATTGCCAAATGACCATCTTCTATTTTTTATTTCATAATAATGACAGTAGACATGTGGGCAAATGACCTTGAAGAAAAGTTGAATTAATCAGGAATAGTTTTGTTTAGCCTTTCTATCTTCCCTTGGCATAAATTGTGTCTAGGAAGAAGTCCTATCAAAATATGGTTGTCATTCAGTCGCAGTTTTGATTTTACTCGGAAACTATAAGAATAGTTAGAAGTCTTCAAGATATTTGGGTTCAGTAGAGAGAGCGCAACTGCATATGCATGTATTGGTGTATGTTTTTATATTATATATATATGTATAATTGTAATGTATATGTATAATTAAAGACAAAAAGCCACAAATGAAAGTGAAACAATAGGGTACTCCATTATTTCACTTCCCTTTGCGCATCACATTCCAATTTTTTTATTCAGTTATGCATGTATATGCTGTATGTAGGCTATGTGTATATGTATGTATATGTTTTGTATTTATATATTCAAATTGATAAGGATTTGCTTAGGTTAATTTATGTAAGATCCAGTTACTAACCCATTGACTTTTTTTTTTTTTTTATTTGCTTGCTTACTAAATGCAAAGTCATGCTCAAGTTACAAAGATCTATGATAAAACAGTCCTTATGATAACATAAGTCTGGCAGTGTCGTATCCTCAGTACTTGCCTCAGATCACCGTTAACAGACTGGTGATTTTGCTCAACACGGGCACGGCCATTTCACTTGTTTGCCCGGTATTTGAGCCCGATGACATGCTTGCCCGCCGATCGGGCCCAATCGTCTGGACATGCCTTAAGCAAGGAGTAAATTCATACCTGCTTTTTGCTAACATCTCCTGAATTTCAGATGTCTGGTTAATTTTCTGTTCGTTTATTTATTTATCACCTTCTCCTGTAACATGTCTCCTAATGCAGGCTGATATCCCTTTGGAGCCCCTCTGGAGTTTCTCGTCTGACTTTGTCCATAAGAGTTTTCAGAGCACTCCGTAACTGCAGTAGGCAAACTTTGCAACTATGTATTGCATATTTGTTCATGAAACTTACCTGTCAGATATATATATAGCTGTATTCTCTGAAGTCCGACAGAATTTCTAAAAACTTACGACACACGTAGTGGGAGTAGGGTGGTTAGTACCCATTCCCGCCGCTGGGAGGCGGGTATCAGGAACCATTCCCATTTTCTATCAGATTTCTTCTGTCGCCGGTGTTGTAAACAACTGTTTACAGCACCTCCGCCTCAGGATTTTGGAAAACTTTTCATTGGCTTGAGTATCCTCTTGACTTTTTGGTTTTTTGTTATTGGATCGATAGCTTGGCATACGTGACTTTGGATTGTTTTGATTTTGGCTTGGTTTTTTTCCTTAAGTATGTCTGGATCCAGTTCGGCTAGCGCCAGGGTGTGTATGAAAGATGAATGCAAGGTGAGGCTACCAAAGGCCTTGGTTGATCCTCTCACACTGTGTAAAGGTTGTAGGGGACAAGTTTGTAGGTTTGATTTTCGCTGCAATGAGTGCGAAAGTTTGAGTGATGTGCAATGGAAGACGTATGAATCCTACGTTAATAAATGAGAGCGTGACAGGATCAGGAGGTCTTCCTCCAGGAGTAAATTGGGTAGCAGACAGGGTATTAATGTAACCCCTTCTAACCCTCCTTTAGATTTTGTGTCTCCTAACCCCGTAGTGTTGCCTTCGGGCCCTCAAGTGGTGACTGCGGAGGGTAATGCCCTTTCGCTTATTTTGGATTCATTGAAAACGCTTGAATCTAAAGTTCTTGCCCTTGTAAACAGGCAAAGTGCTCAGTGCAGTGATAGTGCCCCCTAGTGAAGTGGAGGGGGCGTCAGATCGGCCCTATAGCGCCTCTAGGCTGGGACCTCTGCCGGACTCCCAGGACTCAGGGAGAGGGCATGTCGAAGGCCGAAGGAGGGTTACGGGGATCCCCCACCGATCTGACGTCCCTTCAGCAGTTCCTGTGGACGCATCCCAGGCTGCTAAGGAGCGTGCTCGAGCACGCATCCTGAGAGATTGTTTCTCGTCTTCCGACGCGTCCTCCCCGCGCAAGGGGTGGGAATCTCGTCCGGATTCGCGACCTTTGAAGAGGACTCTTCAAGATCAAGACGCTTCACATCATGCTATGTCTGATTGGCATTCTTCTCCGGAAAGCGTAGCCTTTCCGCCCCAGAAGAAGTCTAGGACGTCATCGGATGATGACGCCTTCGAACGCCCCAGTCGCTCTAGAGCCAAGGCTGTTCCTGGGAGAAGGAAGAAGGCGTCCCCTCGCCCCTCGCCTTCTCACAGGCACAGCTCGTCTCCTCGTAAGGAGTCTTCTCAGACTGAGATAATCCTTGCTATGCAACGGCAACTGGACGCTTTACTTAAGCAGAATGAGACGGTTCTTCGTCGCAAGAAAAACGATAGACTTCCGATCAAGAGAACAAGACAGTCTTCTCCGCCTGCTCCTCTTTCGTCCCCGTCTCCTGGTATTTCACCCTCTAGACTTCATTCTTCTCCCCAGTGTTCGTCTAGAGGTGGCGGTAGACGTCACGAAAGAGAGAGGTCTCATCACGCTCCCCTCTCTTCTCGACGAGAAGACGCTCGGCATTCCGACCTCGACGTTTCGGCTGGCGACGATGTTGTTCCTGTCGGACGAACTTCAGTACTTTCTGCTCCTCTTCGACATACTCGTGTCGACGCTCAACGGGACGCTCGTCAGGTGGCAGGCCCTGTTTCTTCGCGGGACGTTCGTAGGGACGCTTCACGGGACGTTAGGAGAGACGCTCCGCTCGATGCTTCTTTTGTCGCTTCGCTGGACGCTCGGTTGGGCGCTGATTTGGACGCTTCGTTGGACGCTAGGTTGGACGCTCCGATGGACGCTAGTAAACATAGTCGTAAGAGCACTTTGGACGCGAATGTGGAAGTTAGCTATCACTTGGACGCTGTTCCCGAGGCTTTTGCTGACGCTTCACGTCTTCCTACATCTTCACGTTCTCCTCAAGTTGTGATTTCTGACCCTGTGACTGTTAAGGATTTTGTTAAGGGTCCGATTCCCTCTTCTTCTCGACATCGTTCTGACATGAGACTTGGAGCGAAAGGACTTTTGCCTCTTCCTTCGGGGTTTCACTCGGGTAAGGAAGAAGGGGAACTAAGCTGTTCTTCTGAGGATGTTGACGAAGAACAACCTTCGACGTCGGCTTCTTCAGACTACCAAGTATTGGCTCGGCTGCTTCGTGATTCGTTTGGGGATACCTTCCTTCCTTCTGCCCCTCCTTCTCCTCCATCGCAGTTTTCGTCGTTGAATGCAAGCAAGACGCCAGGGTTTGTGAAAATGAAGACGTCGTTGTCTGCCAAGAGAGCTTTCCGTAAGGTTAACACCTGGATGGAGTCTAGGAAAGCAAAGGGAAGGACCACTTTCGCCCTGCCTCCGTCTAGACTTAGCGGTAAGGCAGGGATGTGGTATGAAACCGGCGAAGAGTTAGGATTGAAGGTTCCTACGTCAGCGCAAGGAGATTTCGCCAGCGTTGTGGATGCCTCAAGGAGATCTCTTTTAGCCTCGGCTAAAGTGTCGTGGACGACTTCGGAACTTGACCATCTGTTGAAGGGACTTTTTAGGTCCTTGGAAGTCTTTAACTTCTTGGACTGGTGTCTCGGAGTTTTAGACAACCAGTCTCGTAAGCCAGATTAGATCAGCTTGGGGGAGCTGTCCAGTGTATTGTCATGCATGGACAAGGCCGTCAGGGATGGCTCAGAGGAGTTAGCCTCTCATTTTTCAGCAGGCGTGTTGAAGAAAAGATCACTCTATTGCAACTTTGCGGCTAAGTCTGTCTCTCCCTCACAGAGGATAGAACTTTTGTATGCGCCTTTTTTGAGTCATCTCTTCCCCCAGGCTATGGTGAAGGATCTGGCAGTAAGTCTTCAGGAAAAAGCCACTCAAGACCTTTTGGCCCAGTCGTCGAGACTTCCTGCTGGCCCTTCCACATCTTCAGGAGTCCAATCGAATAGAAAGCAGAAGCCCTTTCGTGGAGGGACTTCCGCTAGATCGTCACCCCGAGGAAGAAGTCTTCCTAGAGGTAGAGCCCCGGCAAGAAGTGAGAGATCCTTCCTTCAGTCACCGGTAGGAGCCAGGCTGCAGTTGTTTGGAGAGGCCTGGAGAGAAAGAGAGGCGGACACCTGGTCTGTCAACGTCATAGAGAAGGGGTACAAGATCCCTTTCGTAAAACCGCCCCCGCTGACTTCCACTCCCAGGGACTTGTCCCCGTCGTATCCTCGAGAAAAGCGGAAGATACTCTTCGACCTGCTCAAGCAGATGCTCGAGAAGCGAGCAGTGGAACAGGTCTTAGACCTGGCAACGCCAGGATTTTACAACAGATTGTTTCTTGTACCGAAACAATCGGGAGGGTGGCGGCCGGTCCTGGACGTAAGTCGTCTAAACCTCTTTATAGAGAAGCAGAGGTTCAAGATGGAGACACCTCAGTCAGTTCTGGTGGCCTTAAGACCTGGAGATTGGATGGTATCACTCGACCTTCAGGACTCCTACTTTCATGTCCCGATACATCCCCAATCTATGAAGTACCTTCGGTTCGTCCTGAAAGGGAAGGTCTTTCAGTTCAGGGCTCTTTGTTTCGGACTGAGTACGGCCCCATTTGTCTTCACCATCTTAATGAAGAACGTGGCGAGGTGGCTCCATCTTTCCAACATCAGGATCTCGCTCTATCTGGACGACTGGCTCATACGAGCCTCTTCGCAGACCCGGTGCCCGAAGGACCTGCAAACGACTCTGTCTTTAGCTGCGTCCCTGGGACTTCTGGTGAACTTCGAAAAGTCACATCTGACCCCAACACAGTCCATCGTGTATCTGGGGATTCAGATGGATTCAGTGGCTTTTCGGGCTTTTCTGTCCCAGGAACGTCAGCAACAAGGCATAGAAAAAGTGTCAGCCTTTCTAGGTGAAGGATTCATGCTCGGTGAGGGAATGGATGAGTCTGCTGGGGACCATTTCCTCGCTGGAGAAGTTTGTTTCCCTGGGGAGGCTACACCTCCGACATCTTCAGTTCTTCCTGTCGGACAGCTGGACAGACAAGGGCAACTTCGACATGATGTTAACCATCTCAGAAGAGGTAAAGAGCCATCTAAGATGGTGGCTCGATCCGTGGAAGCTGTCAGAGGGCATATCCCTCAAGCTTCGGAAACGACCTAGTGTTGTTCTCCGACGCGTCATCCACGGGGTGGGGTTGGGGAGCAACACTAGGAGGGGAGGAAGTGTCAGGCACCGGGAGACAGGTAGCCTGGCATATCAACTTCAAAGAGCTGGCTGCTGTTCAGTTAGCGCTCCAGTTCTTTCAGGACAGTCTCCCGTCGAGTAGTCCAAGTCAACTCGGACAACACCACAGCCCTGGCATACTTGAAGAAACAAGGAGGAACACACTCTCGCTCCCTGTTCGCTCTAGCGAAAGAGATTCTGCTTTGGGCAAAGGCGAGAGAGATCACGATCTTGACAAGGTTCATTGCCGGAGTCGAGAACGTCCGTGCGGATCTCCTCAGTCGACAAGGACAGTTGCTGCCGACAGAGTGGACCCTCAATCAGGACGTATGCCAGGAGCTGTGGGGTCTTTGGGGATGTCCTTTGGTGGACATTTTTGCAACATCAAGAACGGCGAGACTTCCTCTTTACTGCTCCCCGGTTCTCGATCCGGGGGCAGTAGCAGTAGACGCCCTTTTATGGGATTGGACGGGCCTAGATCTCTACGCATTTCCCCACCCCCCTTCAAGATTCTGGGGGAAGTGATGAGAAAGTTCGCAGCTTCGGAGGGGACGAGGTTGACGTTAATCGCCCCCTTTTGGCCCTCAGCGAACTGGTTCACAGAGGTGATGTCCTACCTGGTGGATTTTCCGAGATCTCTTCCGTTAAGGAGAGATCTACTCAAACAGCCCCACTTCGAGAGGTACCACAAAAACCTCTCCGCTCTGAGTCTGACTGCGTTCAGACTATCCAGAAGTTGGCCAGAGCGAGAGGTTTTTCGAAACCTGTGGCCTAAAGCTATTGCCACCGCGAGGAGACCTTCATCAATCGCGGTTTACCAATCGAAGTGGGCAGCTTTTAGAAGCTGGTGTAGAAAGAAAGGAGTTTCCTCTACCACGACCTCTGTGAGCCAGATCGCCGACTTCCTACTTTATCTGAGACGAGATCTGAAGCTTGCAGTGTCAACCATTAAAGGCTACAGAAGTGTCTTATCTGTGGTTTTTCGCCATAGAGGTCTTGACCTCGCTAATAACAAGGATCTCCATGATCTATTGAGATCTTTCGAGACCACCAAGGTGCCGCTACCAAAGTTACCTTCGTGGAACCTGGATGTGGTCCTCAAGTTTTTAATGTCAAGTCGCTTTGAACCTCTTTACTCTACATCTTTGCGAGATTTGACGAAGAAAACTGTATTCCTAACTGCTCTGGCGACGGCGAAGAGAGTTAGCGAGATACAGGCTATTAGTAAACACATCGGCTTCAAAGGGCATAATGCGGTCTGCTCTTTGGCTATGTCTTTTCTGGCTAAGAACGAAAACCCTTCCAATCCTTGGCCTAAAACGTTCGAGATCAAGGGTATGGCAGAGATCATTGGTCAAGAGGCAGAAATAGTCCTGTGTCCTGTTAGGGCTCTTAGAGAATATCTTCGTAGAACAAAGGATTGTAGAGGTTCTGCGGAGAACTTATGGTGTTCGGTCAAGAGACCAAATATGCCCATGTCCAAGAATGCACTGGCATTCTTTTTAAGAAACACCATAAAGGAGGCGCACTCTTCTTGCAAAGACAGTGACTTAGGCTGTTAAAAGTTAACGCACACAAAGTAAGGGCTATTTCGACCTCGATAGCCTTTCAGAAAAATATGGCCCTCAAGGACATTTTAAGTGCCACTTTTTGGAGGAGTAACTCAGTGTTCGCCTCGCACTACCTACGGGAGGTGAGAACGACATATGAAAACTGTTACTCTCTTGGACCATACGTCGCCGCAGACATTATTTTGGGGGCAGGAGGTAACGCTCATCCTTTCCCATAGAAAAGGGTAGGTGAGTTTTTAATAATTGTAATGTTTATGGTTGTAGGGTCGGCCGCCGAATGCGGTCGTCCCTTCTTTTAGCCTTTGGTATATGGGAGTATTTTGTTAGGCTAACTTAGGTGGTGGTTTTGCCTCGTTGCCCTCAGAAGTATGGTCATGGTCTAGTCACATTGTGGTCCCATCCCCGTTGACAGATCATCTAGAGCGCACCAACTACACAGGTCACTACCTTGTTGGTAACTCTAGTGAAGCAGATGCAGGCTTGGGTGACAGTAATCACGAAGTCAGCAATGCTAACAGGTAAGGAACCAAGATGTCAATCATCTACATTTATGTGTTTCCTAAAATCCTTTTCTGTCTCTCCCACCGCCAAAGGTGGGATTCAGCTATATATATATATATCTGACAGGTAAGTTTCATGAACAAAATGATATTGTTAAGATACAATAAAGTTTGTTCATACTTACCTGGCAGATATATATATTTTAAGTACCCACCCACCTCCCCTCAGGAGACAGTAGAGATAGAAATCTGATAGAAAATGGGAATGGTTCCTGATACCCGCCTCCCAGCGGCGGGAATGGGTACTAACCACCCTACTCCCACTACGTGTGTCGTAAGTTTTTAGAAATTCTGTCGGACTTCAGAGAATACAGCTATATATATATCTGCCAGGTAAGTATGAACAAACTTTATTGTATCTTAACAATATCATTTTTAGTTGTGGCCATGATTAAATTTCTAGCAAACTGAGTAGTGTTAAACCTGATTCTCGAAAATGAACACTGCTTGGAACTACGTCTAACATAAGAGAGCGTCTTGTTTGTATAGGAAAAAATTTTCAGACAAAATATACAGTTTTTTGAAGACCGTCGTGATGGTGTGTGTGTGAGCTAAAATTTAGAAGGTTTTGTAATCAATGTAGCATCCAAATTTTCCAAGTATTTAGGAAAAATATAAATACTTTAGATCTTTATTATTCAATACTAAAGGACCACATTATATTTCAGGGTGAGAGCGAAACGAACTGAAATGACTTCAAATCATCTTGTGAAGTGAAGGCTGTAGTCTTGATATGGAAGGTAAGACATCTTAAAATTTTTTTTTGAAAATCAAATGGTATATTAAAGTTTGTCTGTCATAAGAAAATGGTAATAATTCCATAGTTTTTTTTTGGCAGAATACTCTTAAAGTTAATGAAATAATCTGTGAACCCTTTTCAAAATAGTTTTTTTTTTACATCTGATTTACACAATAAATATAAATAACAGTTTTCTACTCGATGGTAGCCAGCAAAAATTCAAATTTCTGGGTAGCGTTTCCATGCCTCAGTGTAGGTATACAGTGCTGTCCCCCAACGGCAATACTAGGAATGACATGGCTAATCTCGTCATTCTGTTTTCTGCCGCGCTCGACAAAACATCGAGTGCACACAGCAACTTGCTCTTATTTTCTGATTATATCACCGGATTTCAGTTGTGTTACAACCACCGGAACGTATTCACAACCTTCTAGCAGGATGAATCTTCTCTTTTGTTTATTTTGTTCAGATTATCAAGCCAGATACTATAAGTCTCCTGGAATAATAATGGCCTTATAAATAGTTCTTGAATGGATCACTATTAAAGTAGATCAACTACTTGAGCAAATATACCAGGCTTAACGAGTAAGGCGTCAGTTAAGAATTGCCTTAAGTAATTTTGATGTTACGTCATTCTTTTAGGCCAAACTCATTTTTATAATTTGTTTACCGGCCATAAGCTATTAGCAATACACCGGTAAATAATTACCATAGAGCAATCATTTTGCAGTCGTGATTGTTCACCGTACATAGGCTATTCTCAAGCCAAGGGTAAATGATTACCTTAAAAGTAATTCTAGAATGATGTCCATTTTTTTATCACAACTTGCATTTGTTTACTTACTGGGATTAGGCTGCATGCAAGTTGCTTGTTGATGCTTACCTTTAAAGTAATTCTTGAATGTTGCAAGAATGTTGCATCAATCCATTAGGTGGTATTTTGCTTTTGGGTTTTTGTTTACTGATCATAGACTAGTCACAAACTGCCAGTAAATACCATAATTACCTTAAAGATAATTTGTGAATGTTAAGACCTTCTTTTAGGCAAAATGTTGGCAATTACGCCAACACATTTTTTGTTTTGTTTACCGTACCTGCGATACTCGTCACTTTCCTTTGGCAGCGACGAAGGTAGAGGTTGAAAATGAGGAAAAAATGTGTTATTGTTTCACTGCAGGAAGTCATAGGCGGATATGTTCCCATCAGTCGAGTAACTACTGGGTTCTTGCTTCGGCAGTACTTTGGCACTTTACAGAGAGAGCTGGGATGGCCTCAGCGTACCGAGGTATTTTCCTGGTGTCATAGTTGTGAATGTTCACATTCGGTCCTAACCCCCAACCTCCTTGGCGGACTAGAGCCACAGGTCACTTGCGTCAATTAACGGGGAGCGACCTGGTGTGTTATTGGTTATTGAATTAGATTACTTTGAATTCCTGGTAATTCTAATCCTACTAATGTCTTTTTGAGCAATTGTATATTTGTAAATATGTTTTATTCTTTTATATTAGAGTTGATTTGCTTTGAGACTTAACATGAAAACTACTTGTCGATATCAATTCATCTTATTCCAGAGTGTAAACGTATGCATTTATGTTCTTTATCAATACATATCTGAATATGTAAAATGTTTCATAAATTCGTAATACTTATTTCATTCCTTTATCACTAATTAGAGAATAAAAGCACAGTAATTTACAATATTAGTGTGGAATTTTTGTAACAGTATACAAAAAGGCACACATACATTTACATTATTTTAAGGAAATTATTTATAAATGTTATTTATACATTTTTAGCATGCTTTTATTTCCCTAGATGCCAGAATCTCATATAAAGTAATTGTCAATTACAGGTCGATTATTTTCTTACAGAGACACGGGCATCTCGCCTCTAGTCAGTCTGAGCGTCATTTGGCATTATCTAAATATAAAGACTGAATATAGGAAACACTAATGTTGTTCAGACATTTTTAGCATTCCTTCTTGCCTAATGCCAGAATTTCATATAAGGTAGATAATCGATTACAGATCAAGTCTTTGCATAAGGTAATAAGTAACAGATTTCCAGAGACTGCATTTTGCTTCTCATCTGTCTAGGAGCGAGAGCCTGCGCTGGCAAAGGCTAGCTTGATCAAAAACAACAACTGTCCAAGCGTCCACCCCTGTGCGTCCAGTGTATCTGGCACGAGTGGCTACCGAGCGCCTAGTTTTTCGGGTGTTAGTGGCTGCCGAGTGCCCTGTGTTTTGGTTGACAATGGCCGCCAAATGCAGTGTGTTCACCTCTCACCTCCCGAAGCTGACGACGGTTCTCGCCTACTAACCCTCTTATCTTAGTCATTTGCTCTTGCACCTGGCTCTATCACTTCCTTCCCCTGCCTTTGCCAGCATTTTATTTCTATTATCAATAAATTATCAATGTAACAGTGAAGTGTTGTTGTGCAGTGGAGGAGGTGACTACTTGTCCCTTGATTCTTCTAGACAAAGGTCACTGTCCCGCTCTCCCATACCAGATAGGAGACATACCAGAGGTCCGAAAGAGGTCTGGGGATTGCATACAGGTACTCGCTCCCTCAGTCGAACCTGTTGTCAGTCCGAGGTATCGACAGACAGCTGTCAGAAAGGTTGCTTCCTAGATGTGGATGGAGTAGGTGACTACCCAGCTCCTTGGATCTCCTAGACTTAGTCACTGTCCTGCTCCTCTGCACTGGGGAGAAGACATACTGGTAGTTTAAGGGAGTCTGAGGAAGTTGTTCCCTCAGTCGAACCTGTGGCTATTCCCAGGTATTGGCAGACAGCCACTGTAAAGGTGTCTTGTGATGCATTTACAGGTTGTGACTGAACACTGCTGAAAAAGTTCTAATTTTGAGTGTCCTGTACTAGCGCCTAGGCATCCAATCTTGTAAGCGACCTCTTGCTTCTGATAGCCAGTCCTCTCCCAGGGTTTTGCTGTCAGGTGTGTGGACACGCTCACCTTCTCATATATGCTCTTAAAGGTGGAAGTACTGACTTGTCGTCTGTAGAAGATAAAGTGGATCAGAGCTCTGATCCTGCTTTGGCATTTTTGATGGACACCAGGTTGGGGTGCTCAGATCTCTCTCGTAACTGGTATTTTTTGTTGAGGACCAATCTCCATCCAGGCACTTCTGAGGAGCTACACTCCCATGCTCCCACGCCCTTCCTAGTACCAGCTTCTGGTAGTTTGCCGCTAGTTGTTGGTTGCCCGATAACTAAAGTCTGTTGGTTGCCCGATAACTAGTCTTCTCGTTCATCTTTGTCGACACTTCGGGATCTTTTGTTTGCTCCTATGTCCTACCACTTGGTTAGGAAATTACTTGAGTTGTGCAGGAAGCTGTCTCTCTAGTCCTCTCCATGAGGTTTTTTTTTATCACTAAGACAGATGAGTGGCGAAACGTGGAAAGTTCTTGTCATTTTTTTGACACATTCAACTCCACTCAAACTCCTGCGTTCCCCCGATCTAACCAGTTGTAGGAAGAGAAGAATCCATTTGGTCTGTGAGAGCCCATTCTCTCCCTTCTGAAAGCATTTCTCGTTGAGGTGACTAAGTTTTCCTAAGTCTTTACTTTGCTATCATTACTGCAAGTTGATGGTTGCACGCTTTATCACCCCTTCCTGCTAGTTCTGGGAAGAGTAGGAAAGAACGGTCAATCCTCTCCCCTCCCTTCCCCCCCCCTCCCCCCCAACCACTTATTTGGTTACACTAGGATGGATGAAGGAATAATAGGAACTCTACAGTCTATTCCCCAGAGTTCAGATTCAAGAGCCTATGTTCCTGGTTCTATCTTAGGATATCACTGGACGTACTTTCATTTGTTCAGGATGGCTATCACTAAGTAGTTTGAGATCCACCTCTCCTGTGTTCCCATTTTAGGAACAACCAGTTTTGTATGGACTAGTCTTCTTCTGTGTCCTCTTATTGCCGTAGAAGCTGTCCTTTGGGATAGCTTCTCATTTGCTCTTCTCATTATAGAATAAAGGATATATGCCTCAAGTCATTATTCTTTTTCTCTTTTGAAGTGAAGAAGAATTAGGCTGGCATTCGATCACCAGTAGCTTACGAATGTACTTGTATATTCTTGCAACAGGAGTATGTTATCAGTTGCACTGCCACAGAAGTATGTTATCAGTTGCACTGCCAGAGTAATAGGCACATGCTGGTAAGTTAGTCCTTCTAGTGTGTGAATGAGTAGAATAGTACCTTTTCGTAATTAACCAAAACTTAGGACAGCCTCTCGTACCCCCAAAAGTTTCCGGTTTTGACTTTTGAGACGTCTAGTGGTATTGTTTGGCAACAACAACACAGGGTTGGTATTATCACTGAATAAGAGGGTTGCTTTCCCTCGTGTTTCAATTAACATGCAATTGCTTGAGTGTATCTGTTGTGCACTCAATAGCTGTATAAGACGAAATGTACTACCAGGCAACTCAGCTTATGGAGTCGAGTAATGGGCAGAATACGGACTTCTCGCAGAGATCTTGTTCGTCCTAGTATTGTTTATCCTCTGTTCACCCAACTCAACTCTCTTTCCGACCATCACAGACTCGTGTCATGGGTTGGCTTTAGATTCTCGCTTTTAGTTCCTGTTGGGGCTCCTCAATTACCATTGCGAGAATCATCGGATAGTCGTGTCTCATTAGATTCAGTATTGTCTGTCTGTGTTTACCCCACGGTACACCCACGGTACAACGGAAATCTCTAAAGTCTTCTGCTTCATCATAGTTAACCCATGAATCACTGTGATGATTCAGAATGATTGTTCCGATAATGCTGTTTTTTGTCTTCTATTTTCTTTAGTTCATAAGTGTTCAACTACTAGTTTTAACCATGATTTGGAGTGAAAGTTAGAAGACCTTGCGTGCCCTGATAGCTCTGCTTCTAGGGTAAACAGACGAGTTACTCCCTGAACCAACCCTCACATTGACAAGAAGCCATTCGTCATGCAGTACATTCCTGTTTGTTTACACGGCTAAGGACCACTAGCTTTCATCGCAACAGGAATCGGATGACCATCCATACCCTAGGAAGCTACAGTAAGAACCCGTCTCCTCATCTGTTGAAACGTGTGGTCTTCCATTTTATATGGGTTTCATGTTTAAGAAACATTCAGTGTTGTGGAGTGTCTTTTGGCCTTGTATGGAGGAAATCTAAGGATAAAAGGATAGCCTCTTCCTCCTTAGTTTTTAGTCATTTGTTGCTCTTTAAGACCATTCTGCTGTCGATCTACTGGAGGCTTAAACGATCTTTGCATATATTTATCTTTTTATGTAAGCTCAAAATAGGTCAAAATTTTTCAATACCTCGAGACCATTGTTAGTGACTGGCACAACATCGTGGAAGGAAGCATAGTATGTTCTCCTTTTATCTCTTCAAGTTTTCAGTAAGGTCCTGAATTTGGAGAGACGGGGGTACAGTGTACCTGGAGCACCCACCATTCTCAGTGGATGGGTCATGATGTTATTTCAGTGTTGGTGTCAGCGTTTTCTGGTAGTTCTATTTTGGTGCTGCACCCAGGGCAAGGGTGGTCACCTAAAATACTTTGCTAACCATAGGAGCATTCCTCTCGCTACAAAGTTCCCCTTAATTAGGAGGTGACCGTTGGCTTTACTGCCACACCACTGTTGAGTTAAGATGAGCACCAACCAGAGGCAGTATTCATGAGCATAGCTCTTTTACTAATAGGAACGACAAGCTTTGTTTTTCCAATGCTAGCAGCTTCCTATTTCAAATTCATTACAGGATTTAATACTCTGAAATAGAATATATCCACGATCCCACCTCATTCAGTGTGGAATCTGCTATTTAATTACTAGGTAAGTCACGTTAAAAAATTATTTTTTTATAATAAAAGTAGATTTTGTTTACACTTACCCAGTAATTATATGATCAGAGCCCACCCACCTCCCCTCTGATGGACATTATGCATAAAACAGAAGGACGTGATTAGCCAAGTTGTTCCTAGTATTGCCGTAGGGGGATGGTACTGTATACCGACACAGAGCCATCGAAGCGCTACCCATGAATTTTGAATTAAGTCTGCTGTTAAGTAGAAAACTCTTGGCTATGTAATTACTGGGTAAGTATATACAAAATTAATTTTATAACAATTTGTATTTGAAGTCAAATACACTTGATAGATTTCTCGGCAGGATCTTAAAAAAAAAAACTTGACCTGACATTCTTCAGACTTAATCAAACAAATTATTTCAGGCATTCCAATTCAAGTAATTGGAGAATCAAACAAATTATTTCAGGCATTCCAATTCAAGTAATTGGAGATCACAACAGACCTATTGGATTATGAAGAATACCGTGTAGTATCTGAATGCCTCGTAAGGCCAAACATCTCGACGTAATATGGTGTCATCAACTGCTCAGTCATCTCTTCAGAAAAGTAGACACAGCTTATACAAGTACTACAAATTAGACAAGTGGTAGACTCCATACTCTCATGGAAGTCCCACAAGAATTTGCTGCAGAACGAGAGAATCTACTTCAAGATACAACTAAACACATTTTTAAATACAATTGCATCAGATTTATGCAAAAGGCCCGGATGTAGCGATTAAACGTCAACAGTTGATTATGACTTTTAATAGAAAAATGTTTAGAATGAGTTGTACTTTCACAATCGGGGGTAATATTAAAATCGTAACCTCATTTGACTATGAAAACTAATAGAATTTAATTTACATTAAGTTGTAAGTGTCAGCTCATCAGGGTCATAACAGTACCTGTTGGCCCAAAGTTTAGTATGTAGAGTTGTGCCTTCCTTGTTATAGTTTTTTGAGGGGGAACTACAGGAGTCTATCAACCAGTTAGTTGTCTAACATTGTGTCATCTACAATTATTTTGTTGATAACAGATATTAGGTGTAATGCAATACCTCGGGTTACGTAATACTAAACAAATTTCTTAATGTCATATCAGCTACGGCAGCCATCATTATATAAATATATTATGTTGAGAAGTTGTGTATGTTTAAGGAGAGAGTTTTCCATGAGCTAGCTTTAAAATTACTCGGCAGGTTTCACCTAGATCTCTGCCCTTTGATTTGCAATGTTTACTAGGTTTTTCAATGCATACTTGCTTGGGTACAAAGGTTACGTGAGATTAATACTAATAGGTTATGCTTATTATCTCCAGTAATTACATGAAAGTTGTAAACGATGGAAAGCCAAAACTTCATTAATGACAAAGAATAGGTAACTTTGATTTTATTAAATATATTCTTGGTAGTCAGTATAATTGAAAATAGCAGTATGAAGTAAAACGTGTAAAGTGTTAACTTTTACAGAAAGGGTAATATTTGTGGTAAATATACAAATTTCTTTATATTTTTTTTGGTCAGTATTATAAAAATAGTTAAGCTACCTTCCATCACAACAGGGACTTGTGGTAAAGTTTCTTCGCAGCCTTCATCCATCTTTTGTTCCTTTAGAATTAGATTCTTAATGGCTTCTAGGTCTTGCGTAATTGCAATATATGAACGATGGAACCTTTACTTTCAAGTTTATATAGGTACTAGAAAGGAGATTTCACAAACTAGATTTATCCATTTCACCTCAGTTCTAAGGACAGATGGTTGATTAATTTTTTTTTTACTTTCAACCTGTAAAACGATGCTATGAATTTTGAACAAAGATTGCCATGGTAATACTAATGCATCTTACTTGCCATTAATTACAAATCAATTATAAGTTAATACTGCAAATATTGAAGAGTCTTCTTATGAGCATTATTGTCATAGGATCTCTCCATATATCAAGACACTCCTGGCATGTGGAGGTTTCAAACTGTGATTGCTTTTACTATTATTATTATTTTTTTTATCATTATTTATTATTACTTATTATTATTATTTTCAGTTGAATAAAATGGCAGAATTCAGCTAATTCATCTTATATATTATGTTTTCTTTTTTTCTCATTACTTGCTTCTCTGGCTCAGCAATACTTCTTAATTATTGGCCAATATTCATATTTGGAGAAATCTGAATAATGCTGAATGTGATATTTTATTTAGAACAGGATTTTGCTTTCAATACTGGTATTGCCAATATATTGGTATACAGGAATGGCGGATCTTGGGTCCAGGTCTGATGACCTGTGCCGGTGTCAGCTCATTTTCAATCAGACTCGACCTGAGAGACTGCGTCTCTGAGCAGCCTAGTAGGTAGTGCTCCTGGGGCTGGTCACAGCACTGGCATGACCTGCCCTCATTCCCAATCATTTGCCAGGTGCATAAGTATCCTAGCCTTAATCTGTCTGTGATGACCGAGAGTTTTCTAGTGGTTTGCATTGTGGTATCATAAGGTTTGAAATTTGTGACTTCCATGTACCACTTGAACCTCCTTGAATTTTGCAAATAATGAGGTTGTAGTCACACACTACCTGAAGTCTGGCGTATCTTTTTGCTATTTCCTTTAGTTGTGTGATAGATGATTGCATCTTCATGCTCACCGTATTGCAGCTGAGGGCACTTTTGGCTTGGATGTCAGCTTCATTTCCCTGGATTTCCCACATGGCTGGGTATCCAGTTTAGCATGACTCTCCTACCAGCAGCTTGATGTGACTTGGCCACTGATTTAATTGCTGTTAACAGTGTCACATTTTCTTTGGGCTTAGTTGCTTTGATTGCCAGTATTGCTCCTTTGGAGTCTATATAAACTGTTGTGCCATTCTTTCTGGTTGAAATTTTCTAAGGCTTTTAAAATTGCCATTAGTTCCGCTTGTAGTACGGAGGCATTGTTGGATAGCCTCCAGCTTCCTTTGAAGTCTTGGGCGACCACTGCCGCTGCCATTGCCAGAGCTTCTGGGTCAACTGATCCATCTGTGTAATATGTGTTTTCAGCTGCTGTGCCCTCGATTGCTGCTTTTGCTGCAGTTTTCATCTGTGCTGCTGTGCACAGTGCTTTGTTTGCCGGTAGTATTGTAAAGTTACACTGGATTGGGTCTTCGACCCAGGGAGGTGATTTTTGGTATCCCTCAGGTGGGACATCTTTTATGTCTTTCACTGTCCTGCATATCCAGTTCTCTCAGGGTCTGGAGTATGCTGCCAGCATGTGTTTTGGGAGGATCTAGCTCTTCATGCAGGTTTATGCACGCACACATTCTGTTTTTCAGTGGTCCATTCCTGTCGCTTCAGATGGTTTTGTACAGCATGGCAGTATTTCTTTGGCCTATCCTATGGGTGAGAGACTGTAGTTTTGTCTCTGCCCTCAGGAGACATATTCTTGTCCACATAGGGGCTCCAAGTATTATTCTCATTGCATTGTTTTGGATGACCTCCAGCCCTTGCTGTTAATCCTTCCTGAGACTTGTCAGGACTAGTCCTGCATATTTTACTTACATATGTTCTGATGTTTGTATATAGAACTTCTTAAGCAGATGGTATGTTGCTCTTTCTTGCAGATATGAGATTCACTTTAGAGCATTGAACCTGATTCTTACTTTGGCCTGGAGGAGCTGTATTTCCTTCTCAGGAGATAGTGCTATCCACCCAGTCTATGATGTCTCCCCTCAGTAGAAGGTAGGGTGGTTTTGATTATGCTTTATTGCCATGACTTTTGTCTTGTTTCTGTTGATTTTGAATCCCAATTGTGTGCATTTGTCCACTATTTTCTGCAAGGCTTCTTAAATCTTATGGAGTTGTCTTTGTGACGATGCAAACATTGTCAGGATATATGAGGACCTCTACTCCTTGTGGTAATTCTAGACATTCTAGATTTTCCATAAGGACATTGAATAGGAAGGGGCTTAGAATGCTCCCCTGTGGCGTGTCGTTTTCAAGAGAGGGTTATTTTGACATTATGCCTTGGAACACTTCTCTTGCTTCTCTGTATTGCATTAATCCTTTTGTCCATGTAAGCAAGTTGCCTTTGATCCTCCTCTGGACTAGGGAAGAGGATGGTTGCTGCATTGGTTAGCTCATATGCCTTTTCTACGTCTAAGAAGACTACTATGGATCTTCTGTCATTTATTGCACATAGCACATCTGTGAGGCATTTTGGGTGCTTATTCTTTCCCTATAGGCATAAAGCCTGTGGTGTAGGGGGCCATGCTTTCCATAGTAGTCTGTTTAGGACCAAATCTTTCTGCACCTTTTTCTGAGCAGCTGGTTATGGATATTGGCCTATATGCACCTGACTCCTTAGGCTTTGGGATTGATTGTGCGTCTTGCTGTTGCCATTTCTTTGGCCTGGTGCACCTTACATATGTATAACCTGTTTACCAGGAGGAGATATACCTGCTTGGCAGGGTCGCCCATGTGCCTCAGCATGCTGTAGGTAATTGCATCTGCTCCAGGGGCTGTATCTTTTTTTTCCCTTTGCTGAGTGCACTCTTTAGTTATTCCATAGTGAAAGGTGTCTGTGTTGTCCGGCATGTTGCAGGCAGCATTGATTTCCCTCCACCTTGCAGGGGAAATCTCTCTTATTTTTTCTTGTGTTGTTTGGGGAAGGTTGTGGGATTTTGTCCTCTGCGAAGTTTCTGGCTATGTTGTCAGCTGCTTCTTGTGGGATGGGATGGGATGGATGCTTTGCTCTGCTCTTCCTTTCCCTGCAATTTTTGCAAGGAATCTCCAGATCTGGGTTACTGGAGTTTGTCTGCTGATGTTGGCACACCAATCATATCATGCCTGTTGTTTGATTTCTTTTGTCTCTTCAGTTGCATGGGCTATTACCTCTCTGAGGAGTCTGTGCATCTTGCAGATGGTTCCCGTCTGAAGAGTTTTCGGACTCTGTTGACTTTGGCATAGAGTTCTTTGATGCTTTCATAGTATTACTATGCATCTTTGTGATCGTTCTTGGCTTGTTTGATCTTTGGCATGGACATATTTGCTGCCTCTCTGAGTTTGCTGATGAACTCTTCTATATGTCGTTTGCTGGGTTTTCAAGGTAGTTCCTCGCCCATCTTGTCATTGTGGCTTCGAATGTAGCCCAGTTTGCAAACTTGGGGTTCCATCTCTCTGGTGGCAGCAGTATGGGGGCCAGTTTTTTGAGCTGTAGGCCAATGTCAATGGCTATGTGGTCGCTTGTGAGTGTTTCATGTAGCTTCCATGTTGCTTGCTCTTTTAGGGCTGAGTTTATGAAAGGTTAGATGCAGTCTTCCTTCTTTGAGATGAGTTTGTTCTCCACTGTTTAGTAGGCATACCTCTGGGAATTCACATAACTGGTGTAGGTGTCTACTAGTTGGATTGGTTTGTTGTTTTTGAGTTCAACCACCGGTGATGTGCATTAAAGTCTCCAGCTATTACAGTTGCTTTCTTATGTTGCTTCACTGAAGAGTGTTTCCCCTTCAAAAGTGCTGTCTAAAGCCCTGTATATATTGTGTACTGTCAGTGTTGTTTGTGTGTGCGCCTGTAGGAATGCATATTTATTGTTTGTGCTTAGAATGTTCCACTGAAGGATTTTTATAGTTTTTGTATCTCTGCAATCATTTTTTCTGATTGTGTTGTCATTGTTTCCTATCTAATTGTCATTTGCACTGTGTGTGCTTTTGACTACCGATGCTGTGGTTGGCCCTGGCACTGGGGATGTACCTGATATTGGCACTTGGGGTGAAACTGACACTGACTGTATTTGCAGTGCTAATTGCACTATTGTTTAGATGCATAGACTTGATGATGTAAAGAGTCCCCCAGATGTTCTTATGCATTTGCCTACTACTTCCTTGGCAATGTCTTCTGAAAAGTTGGCTTCTGTCAACTCTGGAAACTTGTACAGCATTTGTACTAGAAGATTTGTGAGATCTTGCATCTGGGTGATGTATTGGTCATGTTTCAGCTTTGGGCAGACCTCGTACCTGTTGGTTTGTGTGGGAGGAGGGGAAACTGGGTTGTATGGCTTTGGGGAGCCAGGGTCAGTCTAGCTGGTTTTGGGGTTTGAAGAGAGGAGGATGGATCTGGTTTTGGGGACAGGAGAGGTTAACACATAGTAGGTGTTTGTTGGAATGGAAGGTTCTGTGAAGATGATTTTCCTTCTTGGGGTGGTGTTTTGTTTTCTTGGAGTTTGTGGATGGTCTGGGTGTGGTTTGGTGTGTGTCATGTTTTCCTTTTTCTGAGGCTGGGTGTGTGTGGGGGTCGGTCGAAGCCTTCCAGCTGAAGCAGCATAAGACTGTGGCTTATGCTGGGTGTGTGGTTGGGCTGTCTGTGTTCCTGGGAGCCGGTTGAGGCCCCCTAGCTGAAGCAGCATAGGACTTTGGCCTCTGCTGGGTTGTAGGTGCTGCAGCTGTCTGTTGGGATCTGGTGGGTTGTGCGTGTCCGAGGTACTGTGCCTTTGAACGTGTCTATTGTTTGTAGCCTTATTGGGCATTTCCTGTTCCATGCATGGTGGTTTCCCTTGCATGCAGGGCATCTGGCATTAATTTCCCCTCTGGCTTGAATTTATCCGTACATGTTTTTGTGGGATGTCTTCCACTACACACCCCACAAATGGCTTTGGCAGTGGAGGCACTGCTGTGATGTCCATACTTCTGACAGTTGAAGCACCTGAGAGGCTCAGGTGTGTAGTCCACAGTAGGGAAGGAGCCCCATATTCCAAGATTCAGTGTTTTTGTCTGTGGTTCTTTCCACACTACCACTTTTCTGGTTGGTTGAGGGTTGGTATCTGTCAGCTTTGATAACTTGTGGATGTTCTAGAATGGCTCTGGTGTCAAATTGTAGTGGAAAGTGGCATAATATGAATTTGTCTTCTTGGTTTAGGTATTTGACATGAGCTGGGTTATTTTTCATATACGTATTCATTTATTCCTTCATTGGTGGGCATTACAAGCAGTTCTTTGGTGGTGGGCCTTACCTTGAATGACTTACCTTTTTTCTCTAAGTCCTTCACGAATTCATAAGAGATGCTACCAGTTGGAGGAATGATCAGGTATTTTGTGTGTGAAGGGGCTTAAGGTTCTGTTGGTGGTCTTTATTACTTCCATTTGTTCTTGGTAAGAAGTTGGAAGCAATCATCCATGTCCATGGCAGGGGGGGGGGGGGGGGTGTTTGCTCTTTCTTCAGAGGTGGCAGTGGTAGTTTCTTCCTCCTCGTAGGTGGAGGAGTCCAGTCGTGGCCATACAGCTTCAGGTGCATTTGAAAAAGATGTTGTCCTTTTCTGGTTCTCTGGTGATGTCGCCTCTGCTGTGGTGGGTGTGGGCTGAGTCAGGGGGTCCATGGCTGCATTAGTCTATCTGTGGAGAGAGAGAGAGAGAGAGAGAGAGAGAGAGAGAGATTGAGGGAGAGACAGAGAGACAGATGTGTGTGTGTGTGTGTGTGTTTGTATGTTGTGTTTTAGTTTTACCTGAAGGACCTAACTTCTGGCTTATAAAAGACACCAGCCTATCAGTCCCTATGCTACTTGCTTTAAATAAAGAATTGCAAAAGTAGAAAGTTTTTGTCTTGAGTTGATGCTTCAATCGGAGTTTTAAGACCACAATGGCTACAGAATTTTAGGCAAGAGAGACTGCTAGTAAGTGAAGAATTATTTGGGAGAGAACAGAGATGTCAAATGAACTTCCTTATACTTTGTGAGAGAGCGCTCTGTTATAATTCTCAGTGTCTTAGTCAATCGCCGAAAATCACTGGAAAGAACGCAGCAATCGTTGACTGGGATGGCGCTATCGCTCGCTGGCGCTCATGTTCGCCAGGGGAAGGTCTCAGGAGAGAAGTTACTGTTAAAGAGTGTCAAACAGCAACTGACCAACTATGTTGTTATTGCTTTTGATTAAGCTGACCTTGTGTCCGCACAGGCTTTTGCTCACCGAACAGCCTGTAATTCAAGATAGTGAGAATGTGGTATGGGTAGGATATGAGCCTTTATTTGGTGGTAAATGAATGAGATTGATGAGGGTGATATTGGAAGGAAATATTTGATGGGTAAGGTTGTCCAACCTTTTTAAGCCCTAAGGTGCCCTTCAGCAGTAGGCCCCTCTTGATTTGAGACTGCCTTGACGAAGTTATGCATTTTCAGCTGACTGCTGAAAATGCATAGCGGGCAAGAGGGCTTTCGAACTGGGAGAAATATCTCCCAGTTCGAATCCAAAAGTCTCAATTTTCCTCTTACTTAAATTTGTTTCCACTCTTCTACTTTCTTTAACTCAGTTGCTCAACCTAGCTGTCCCCCCCCCTTCTTCACTAAAACCTTCTTACAGGTTGGGCAGGGGCTGGGCTTTGCGCATTGGCTCTTTCTTGATCCAAATGGCAGAGACTGTAGAGGTTTGGTCTGCCCCTCGAGTATGTTTGGACCCTGAGGATGTTGATATGATTTCATAGCAGTATCCTTCGGGGCAGAACTACCTATGGGGGACTTGCCTGCAGAATCCGGGGAGGTATAGTCTCTACGGTAGGACTCTCGGCATTCTTTCCGGTTTGCCCTCTATTGTAACATGAATGGGGGTGATTGCATACTAGTTATGCCCTCAGTCCTATCAAGCGGGTTTTGCTTACACTTGAGCCACTCATGTTATGATAGAGCTATCCTTTTGGGGTAGGGTAGGGAGTGGACATATGGGAGTCATTCTCTGCTGAGTGTCTTTGGTGAGAGAGGGGTTGGTGCAGGGGGCCTTGTTTTCTGCCTGATTTGCAGTAGGTTTTTCAAATTTCTGCTGAAGGATTAATGAATAACGACCCTATGATAAACTCCCCCGGACAATGCGACCTCTTGACACTACCCTCCTCTTCGACCTCTGGCACGGACAAGGACAATCCTATAGAAAATTCAGTTGTACAGAAGACGACCCATGACAAGACCTTGAATGTGGCTATGGAAAGTTCTAGCAGTGGTGAGAGAAACCTTTGTTGATTCTCTCTCCTCAGACTTAAATTGTTTTACGTTTATGGAAATGTTTGGAAGGTTTGGTGAAATTAAAGTCATAAAGTATTGTGAAACTAATGATTTTGCATTTGGAGGGTTTGGATTGAGTTTACAACTCATAAGAATGCCATGAATGCTTTCAAGTGCTCAACTAAGGAAAACTTAAAATGCATATTAATTCCTAAAATACCCCAGAATATTGAAGTTGATTCCTTTTATCCAGCGAGAGTCAGTCAGGAAACTACAGATGGGAAACGTAAGGTGAGGACATCTTTACCTGCCAGGTGGCTAATTGTTTCAACAAAATCAGAATTTTGCAATCTTTTCCACTTCAGGAAACATTTGAGAACATTGGCAGGAACAATGACCAACTCTGATATTACAAGATTTGGAAAGAATAGTTTTTTGGTTCATGCAAAGTCTTATAGACAAGGTCACATGATCTCTAAGCTGAAAAATACTGATATGATAAAAGAGGTCAAACCACACTATAGTTTTAGTTATGCCAAGGGAGTGGTATTCAGTCAAGACCTATATGAACTGCCTGACGAGGAATTGCTGGAAATGTGTGATGATAAAGTGTGGAAGATTTTCAAGGTTCCAAGATCAAGAATGATTATTTTCACTTTTAATAATGATCAAGTTCCTGATTATGTATATGTTGACAAGGAGAGATTTCGTGTTAGACCTTTTAAGCATAGACCACTCCAATGTTTCATATGTTTTGGATATGGTCACTCGGCAAAGGTATGTACTAGGAACCAGTTATGTACTGCCTGCTCCTTACAAAAGCATGAAAGCGAATGTTCTACCCCAGTATTATGTATAAATTGTAAGGGAAATCATAATGCAAGGCATAAGGAATGTGAGTCATTTAAAAAAGAAGTGTTAGCCATAGAGAAAGCTCATGCTGAACATCTAAGTATTAGCCAGGCAAAAAGACTTTTGTTTCCAAGACCTCAATATAGTGAAGTAGTAAAAAGTGGAAAATCTAATATAAAAGATCTATCTAGAATACCAACTTCAAAGTCAAAGCTTCAGCTATCCCCTTCTGAGCTCGAAGTACATTCAGCATCTCCGCCTTCATCCAAGAAGGCCCCTTTGTCCCCTCCCGATGGGCCTCCTCTGGGCTTCTGGGAGGTCTCTCGGGCTTCTAATGTAGAAGCCTTACAGCTGCCTGATCTTGGTATGTCCCAGAATGACACCTTGATCAGTGCACCTCATAAGGCTCAGGTGCACGCTGCAGAGACGGTGCCTCTTAGAAATAAGAGACCCCGCACTCCTTCATCATCTCCACCTATATCCCCACACCATAGTAGGGTTCCCAAGAGAGGAAATAGCAGGTCTCTTGAGGATCTGCCAAGTTCCTCTTTGAAACAAAGACCAAGACCAAGTCTTTCCAGACCAGCCCAATCCAAGTCCAAAAAGTAAAAAAAAAAAATGTAATAGTAAATAATGGCTCTATGTCAGTGGAACATCAGTGTGAAGTTTTGTTGGGTTCCCTCTCATGTGGGAATTCGTGGTAACGAGCTGGCTGATACAGCCGCTAAGCAGGCAGCTTCCTCCGGGGCTTCCCACTCTGTGAGGGTTCCCTGTGAAGATTTTAAACTTTTTATTAAATCATTTTGTAGGACTAAGTGGCAGAATCACTGGTCCAACTTGAATAGTAATTTAAAGCTGAAATCGATCAGACCTTCTGTTCATCCCTGGTCCCCTTCTGTTGGGATGGATAGAAGATCTAGTATAGTTTTAACATGCCTGCGTATAGGGCATACGTTTTTAACTCACCGGTATCTTTTAACTAGTGGAGCAGAGAGGCAGGTTCCTCAATGCTCCAATTGTAATGTTGGCAATACGGTGAGACATATATTTGTTGACTGTCCTCTTTATTTTAATCATAGACGTCGGTTTGGTTTCACCAACAAACCTTTGTCAGATATTTTAGGAGAGGGTGCTCCCGTAGAAGAGATTTTTCAATTTCTTAAGGAAATCCATTTGTTTTATGATATTTAATTGAGTATTTTAATATGAAGTTTATTTTAATAATTTGGATTAATTATATGTGTACCTTTTTTAGTAAATATATCCTGTTGATATATATGCGCTGAATGGCCTTTGGCTCCGGCGCGTGGCAAATGGCCACAAATTTTATAAATTCAATTCAATTCAATTCGGCAGTAGGGAAAGTGCAATAGTAGTGAGTTTTGGCAAGTCAGAGAGGCCAACAGATTGGAAGAAGGAAGGGTTTGAGTCTGAGGAAAAGAATGCTAATTAGTTAGCTTGAGAGATCCGTAAGCATATTCCTTTTTCAGTTCCTATTTCTTGTGGCTAAGTGTGCTTTGTTTGATAAGTATGCATAAAAGGATTGACGTGGATGAGGTGAGGGGTGGTGAAAAGTGTTAGTTGGTGTTTTGCTTCTGTTGGGTATTTGTTTAAAGTGACTGAGGGATGTTGGGTGATGAAGGCTGATGTTGGGGAGTTTTTACGTCTGTCATGCATTATGGGTGGGTGGTTTGCTGGTCTGTGTTTTGTTCCGTGGTTTGTATGTACATGAGTAGATAGAGGAATTGGGAGGTGGAAGTTGTTATGACTGATTACACCATGTGATGCCAGTCAGGACAGTGTCTTGCACCTACCTTGGTGTTGGGTAGGAGCATAGGAAGCCTGCGAGCTGTTGGGTGTTGGTCAGGATGTGCCTTGTTATTTGAGTAACTTTGTCTTAGCTGTTGTGTTTCCAGACATTGTAATATGTAGTGTTCCAGCGGTTCTTCTGCGATCCTTTTGCAGTATTGACATGGTTTGGGTCACCTTCTATTTTTTGCCATGTGCATTGGTATCCGAGTCTTAATCGATGTATTATTACCGCTAGTGCTCATGCCATGTTATTTGTTAGGCTGTGTGGTTGCAGTCTTGTGGTGTACACATACCATTTTGCAGTCTTGGAGCCTCCAAAGATGGCTCCTGATTTTGCTTTCTTCTTGTGTTTGGCAGTATGCTACCGCTATGCTTTTGAGTTGAGTTAGTGAGTGGTTGATTTTGATGTTAACATTGTTTATATGTAGTCTGCTTATTGCCAGGGAGTCTGCTTCCTCATTTCCTTGTATTCCTACATGGCTCGGGATCCAGTTGAGTTATATCTGTCTGTTTCTGTTTTGGTGGAGTTTTGCAAGTGCCCATATGCTTGTTAGGAGTTTAATGTTCTCTCTTGCCTTGCCTTTCGTAATGGCTTGTATTGCTCCTTTCAATTCAGTGTGTATTGTAATGCTCCCAAGTCTGTGTTGGGAGTCTTCCAGTGCTTTGGCGATGGCTATCAGCTCTGTCTGTAGTGTGGAGGCATTGTCAGAGCCTCCAGCTCCCTTTGAGTGTTGTCGAGTAGACTCCTGCTGCTGCCACTGGGATGTTGAGGTCTACTGATCCGTCTGTAAAGTATATATTTGTGGCAATTGTCATACGGCTTGCTCCTTGTGCTGCTTGCTTCAGCTGTTGGGTGGTGCATGCTTCTTTGCTTGTTGGAAGAATTGTGTAGTTTGTGTTAAAGGGTTCTGGTTCCCAGGGAGCTGGTTCTGTGTATTCATTGAAAGGGGTGTCTTCTGATGGCTGCAGCATGATCTTGCATGCCTACTCTTCTTGGTGTATCTTGATCTCCTTTTTGAGTGGACAGTTTTTATCATTTTTTAAAGTTTTTAGCAGGATGAATGTGTTCCTCTGATCTATCCTGTCTCAGGATACACTGGTGCTCCTGTAATGGAGTCTTAGGGCATTGTTTTGGGTTACTTCAAAGCTTTTTTGTTCAGTGCTTTGAGATTGGTGAGGTCAGGTGCAGCAGACTCTACTGTTGATCTTATTGTTTGTATGTAGAAAATTCTGAGGGCGAGATATACGGCTCCCTGCCTTAGTAAGGTGATTCTTTTCATGGCATTTTGTCTGCATTTGATTTTTTGCTTAAGTGTTTCTATTTCTTTGCATGGTGAGAGTTGTTTGTTGATGTTTACTCCTAAATACATGAAGTTGTCTACCCATTCAATGGGTTCTCCCATGAGTTATATTGGATTCAAGGTCTGTATTATGATTGATTGCCATTGCCTTGGTTTTTGCTGTGTTGATTTTTAGTCGTAGGACTGTGCATTTGTTTGCAATCTGTGTTATCGCGATTTGCATGTTTTGGTGGGCTCTGTGCTGACCAAGCACACATCGTCTGCATATATGAATATTTCAACTCCATTTGGCAAGTTGCTGTTGGCTAATTTCTCCATTAGTATGTTGAAGAGGAAGGGCCTGAGTATTCCTCCTTGAGGTGTTCCATTTTCCAGATTGAGGAATTTGGAGGTTGCACCTTGAAAGGTAAGTCTGGTTTGTCTGTCTTGCATGTATCCTTTGGCTCATGTTAGAAGGTTGCCTTTTACTGCTTTGTCGGCTAAGGCTCCCAGGATGGCAGCTGCGCTGGCAAGTTCGTAGGCTTTTTATAGGTCGAGAAATACTACGATTGCATTCTTGTTATTTATTGTGGCCATCACGTCTGCTAGACATTCCTGTGTGCCTATCCCCTCTTTGTAGGTGTATAAGCAGTGGTGTAGGGTTCCTGTTTTCCACAGCAATCTGTTTAACAACATTCTCTCTGCTGTCTTTTCTGTGCAGCTGATGAGAGAAATGGGTCTGTAGGAGTTGGGCTCCTTTGGTTTGGGAATTGGTTGTATGTTTTGCTGATTCCATTGTGTGGGTCTGATCTGCTCTCTGTATGTTCTGTTTATTATGTGGAGATGCACTGCTTTTGCTGCAGTTCCCATGTTTTTTAATATGCTGTATGTCTGCTCCTGGTGCTGTGTCTGTTCCCTTTTTGGAGGGCTTTATCAAGTTCTTTTATTGTGAATGGTGTGTCCGTGTCATCAGAATTGTTGCAGGCTGTATTGATGATTCTCCATCTTTCAGGATTAAGTGGCACTTGCCTTTCTCGTGTGGCTGGTGGTAGGTGAATTGATTTGGTCCTATCCACAAAGTGTTGTGCTAGTCTGTTTGCTTCAGCTTGAGGGTTGGGATGGTGTGCCTGTGTTGGCCTGGTCTTTCCTGCTACTTTGTTGAACCACTTGAACATCTTCGCAATGGGAGTTAGTCGGGTGGTTTCCGAGCACCATTTTAGCCAGGTTTCCTGCCTAACCTCCTTAGCAGTTTGGGCTGCATGATTTACTACTTCTCTTAAGATAGTGTGCAACTCATCGGTGGGGTTTCTCCTGAATATTTTCCTTATTCTGTTTACTCTTGAGTTCATTTCTTTGATTCTAGAGTTGTAGTACCAGCTGTCCTTGTGCAGGCTCTCTTCAAAATCCTGGTGGAGTGTGTTTATATTAAGGGCTGGATTTTGAATGTACTGTGTTGCCCATGTGTTCATGTGGTTTTGAAATGTTGGCCAGTTTGCTAGGTCCGGTCTCCATCCTGCCGGAGGGGGTGGTGGTGGGGGAATTTTCATTATCTTTAGTTTTGTTCGTTTGCAAAGTGATCACTAGTTAGTGTTGGGTGCACTCCATGTGCAGTCTTCTTTCAGGTTTCCAGTTATGAAGCTTAAGTCTAGCCTGCCACCTCTTAGGTGTGTTGCTTCACTTTTGTCATTTAGTAGTGCAACGTCAGGAAATTCTTCCATTAAAATGTGTATGTGTCTGCCTGCTGCATTTGTGTGTTGTCTCGACTGTAGGCATGGATGGTGTGCATTGAAATCTCCTGCGAAGGTGTTTTCTCTGGAGGCTGCACTGAAGAGGTTCTCTCCTTCAAAGATTTTTTCATGCCCTTTGTAGATATTGTGTATGGTGAGTGACGTGTTTGCAGTCTTATGAGGACACTTAGTGTCTCAATCCCATCACCACAGTTTATGTTTCTTATTTTTTCAGAGGGAATTGTTGTTTTTATTAGGGTGATCAACCCTCTGTTTGCATCTGTATGTAGAGTTTTATAAACTGTGTACCCTTTGAGTGTGAAGTTATTGTTTTCCCTAATTAGTGTTTCCTGTAGCAGGATGATGTCGTGTCTTTCTGAGAGTACTTTGGATTGTTAGGCTTAAGTCTGGAAATAATTGATGAAAGATTGCCCTTACAATTTTCTCTACTTCTCTCCTGAAATAACCTTCTTAGTTGAGGTAAGGTTAGGAGCCTTTTCCTTTTTTGGTGCATGCTCTGTGGTGTTGTGCTGACTTTCAGCACTGGTGGGGTGGGAAGTAGGGGTGTTTTCGGAGTTGATGTGGAGTAGAAGGACATGGGGTTTGAGGCCGGTGTGGGCGTGTTGTTTGTAGCTTGGTTTTGTGTCTGTCTGGGGTCCCTGTGGTATGTGTCCTTTTGTTGGTCTTGTGGTTGTTGTGTAGGTGGATTGCATCTTTGCTTGGTGGGGGGGTTTCTGTTGGCCATATCTAAGGTCTTAGACTGGGTCTTTGTGTTGCTGTGGGTGGTGGTGTTGTTGTGGAGGTGGGTTGTATTCTGTTGGGTGCTGAGGATGCGATGTTTGTTGTGGGGGTGGGTTTTGTTGTGGTAGGTATTGAGGGTGTGATGTGTGTTGTGGGGGCAGTTTGTGTTGTGGTGTGTGTTGGTAGCGTTGCTGTTGCATGTTCTGATAGTCTGAGGGTTCTGGCCTTTCATTCACCAAATCCTCTTGAGTCTCTCTGGGCAGCCCTTATGCCAGGCGTGATGCTGCTCCTTGCAATTTTGGCATTTTGCTATCGTCCTCTTTCCTTTTGTGTCGGTCTATGCAATCTTGTGTTGGTCTATTCAATCCTATGTTGGGTGTTTGCCACTGCAAATCCCACATATGTGTTTGTAGCTGCACTCTCTTTGATGGTGTCCAAAGCGTTTAGACACTTAAAACACCTTAGTGGTTCTGGGGTGAATTCTTCTGTGGGGAATTTTCCCCATATTGGTATGTCTACCTCGGCAGGCCTTTTTCCCTGGAAAGTTACTAGAACCTTTCGTGTTTCGTGTCTGTTCTCCTGCTTTGTTTGTGCATCGGGTGGTGTCTAAAACAAAGGTGAGCTTTTTTATGGGGTTGATTGGAAGGTTTGTGGGGTATCTGCAGATGAGTCCTTTCTGTGTTCTGTCATTTGGGTCCAGCGCTTTGCATTGTTCGTCCTTTCTGAGTACGTCTTCGGCGTGTTTGTCGGCAGGTATGAGAATGAACTGTCCTGTTCGGGTTGGTCGTGCATGGAACGTGATGTCTGTGTCTCTTTTCAATGGCTGATATTGCTGCGTAAGTTGTTTCTCCTTGTTGTTGTATCGGTTTGAATTTCAGTAGTGGGGGGAATTCAGTGATTGATTGCATGTTTAAGTGAGTGTCAGTGTTTTCTGTTTTCTTCATTTTCCTCCTATTGCATACAACTTTAAATTCGGCATTGTCTTGTGAAAGGTCGTCTTGTTCTGTGTCAGAGCTGTCCGGGGGGGGGGGGGAAACTTTGGGTGGGATGTTCTTCTGAGTGTGCGGGTTTGTTGTCCGTGCTATCTAGGGGAGAGTGAATCCGCGGTCTCTGTGTCACACGTTTGTCTGTGGGGGAGCTGGTGCCTGATCTATTCAGTCTTCTGTTAGGTGTCATGGATGTGATGGGGGCTGAGGAATCGTCATGGATGATGTCTGGCTGATTTTGTGATATGGTAGGAGAAGTTGAGGTTGAGGATTCCATGTCTGTAGAGAGGGTTTAGGATATTGTGAGGGGTGTGAGTGGATGAGTGATTGATTGTGTTTTTTGCAGTTTTGTTATGTCGCCTGAAGGGCTTGGATGTTTTCAGTTAACTTGAAATCTGGCTTATGGAAGGTGCCAGCCTATGGTTTCCTGTGCTAGTTGCAATATAGTATTGCGACAGTAGAAAGTTTTGTCTCTTGAGTCTTGCTTCTGTTGGAGTTTTTAGACCTCAAGGGCTTCCAAATTTTCCACAAGAGAGAGTGTTAGTGTGTGAAGGTTATGTTAAGAGAGAAAGACAGGTAAGAGGAGTGACTGAATCACTTATAAAATCGTGAGAGAGAGCTCTCAAAAGTCTTATGCCCCCCCCTCACTTAGCGCACCGACCTTTAAGTCAGCAGGGCTAGAATGCAGGGAGTTTATGCAGAGATAGTGCAAGGTGATTGGCTTGTCACCGAGAAGTGCAAGCTTGAAATCTTGAAAGAAGCTTGTGGGTTTTAGTCCTGGCTTCTCATTGGTTGGCGGCTGAAGGTGGGAGGAGTCTGGGTGGAGCCTGCAAGCTGTAGGAGCGGAGAAGTTACTGCAACGAGTGCCGAGCAGCAACTGGACTAGTGGTTGTTGTTGTTGTTGTTGTTGGAGTATTAAGCTGGCTTTATGCCAGCACGGGCTTTAGCTAATGAGCAGCCCGTAGGTCATTTGAATTATTTTTAGGTGAATTGGTGATTTTAGGATATGAGGCGATCTTTTTATTTATGATTTCTATGGAATATGCAGGTGGATGTTATGAATTCAAAGGTGAAAGGAAAAGTGAATAGGCGAGGTTACAAACCCCTTTGAACCCTAAGGTACCCATTAGTAGAAGATAAAGATCGATAGTAGCGAGTCCTGGCGAGTCAGAGATAGCCAGTAAGGAAATCGAAAAATTTATCGTCGTAGAAAAATGGAAAAAAAGCGCATAACTCTATGGAGTTCAAGTACCATATTTCACTTTACGATAATGAAAAAAAGCAAAAATAGTCAATCGTTAGTAATAGAGAATCGACGAGAGAAAAACTACAATATTATCAGTTTTTAGAAATGCAAAACAATAGTGAACATAGCTACTTAAGCGTAGTTAGTGACAGTTGAAATCTTCCGGTCATTAGACGTGAGGCGGGGGCCGAAAAACGGAGGGGAATGAGGATTGTTTAGTAACAAGAAAAGGCAGTTAATGCTATATAACCAGCACTTTCATGTAGTCGCGGCGATCTTTATTTTGGAGATCTGATCTAAAATCTTCTAACAGGAGGTCATCTGGGAGACTGAACCTCAAGGTCCAACAGATCGTGGACGAGGCTCACGAGAACAGCTGATGGACCTCTGCCAATTTCTTGTTAAGTGGCTCTGTTTAAAATGCATCAATCTCCTCGTGTCAGCAGGAACTTTCTGATTTGATATTTCCTACGATGATGTAGTTGCTTCCTCATGTTCGCAATTCGATATTCGGGTTTTGCAGGTCTGAGTTTCGCTGTTATTCTTAGCTACAAATCCTCTGTTTTGTGTTCCTGCTTTTTTATACAAACTGGAGCTACGTCTGTGGGTCCTCGATCTGCATTTCTTCTTCAACTCGTCCTTCTGTCTGTGTTTCCTGCTTCGGCACGAGCGGAAATCGGAAACCGTCTTCAGCGATGCGGAGGTTCGGGGGGTAACCTGAGGTGTTGGGGAATTATGGGGAGGAGGTAGAGTGGCGGGAGTTTGGCAATCCGGAGAAATGGAGGGGTGGGGATATGGTGCCGAGATTGGGGAAGGTTGATGATTTTGTGGTGGCAGGAGGCAGATTCGTTCTTGGGTCGAATCTAACCTGGGGTGGTGGAGTTTCCTGGTCGGGATGTTGCCGAGCCTTGCAGGTGGAGGATGGATGCCGCTTCGTCTTCCCAAATTCTTGAAGTCTACAGGACATCCTTTGAACCACGCATGATTTTGCTGGCTGCAGTTAGGCAATCGTGCACTGTGGTGGCCCTTTTCTTGTATTTCATTCAACACCTTCTGTTTTCATGTTTTGTCACTGCACACTCCACAGATGTGTTCTGCTTTACACTCGTTTTTGGTGGTGTCCTACCTGACCCTTGAAGCAGCTGCAAGGCTCTGTATGAAGGCTTTCGTCTCGTTATGGCCTAGAATTCCACGGCTGACCCTGGCAGGAATTTGGCCGTGCTTGAAGTGCTTCGATCTTGAGAGTTTCCTGTCCAATCTTTGGCTACATCTCTTGCTTCCATGATGTTGGGAACCTCGAGAACTCTATCGATCGTGATATATTTGGGGACTTTGCTAGAATCATCCCCTTGCTGATTTTTGAAGCAGGATCAAGTAGGCAGGCCCAGGTTGTCCTATTCGTCAGTATTTCCGCAGATTTCGTTCCTTGGAGTAATTATAACTTCCCCCCCTTAAGTTTGGTCTGCTGTGAGGTTGGCATCTGGATTTTTTTCTCGAGGCCCTGACTGCAGCATATGCAGTCTGGCCCCTTCGATAACGACAGCTTTGAACTTGGAAGTGCCGGAATTCTGCGAAACTCGTCCGTATTCCGGTGCCGATGTCGTAGAGCTGGTTGTTATCTGTCGAATCGGTGGTACATATCTTCTTCTGTTTCTTCTCTTCTTCTGCCTTACTGTGGCGAAGCCTTGCTCGTCCTCCAAGGGCGGGTCCGCACCTGGGATTTCCCGGGCGAGAGGGGTCTCTTTCGAGCCATACTTTCTCAGAATAAAGGATTTGGTTTATAGCGAGATTGATGTCGCAAGGATGACGTGTTTTACGTATCGGCGCCTGGTGCGTACCATGAACGGTAATGATGACTAGGTGGTAACTTTCTCAAGCTTTTATGTCTGAAAGAAGCTGAAGATTTCGGCTGTTTCGGCCAATGAAAAGTCGTCTTTCTCTCCACCAATGGGGGACTAGTTTCTTTCTTCCAGCCACGGGGCGCTCTCCTCTCGACACGTCCCCTGTATCATTTTTTATGCATTTATCATGAAGATGACTTTTAGTAAAGATTGTTTGAATCTTAGTCTCTGTCGTTGGATACCCTCCTTTACTTCTCCCTGGTTGCTCTATGATTCTTGTGTGTGTTAGAGGGACACTTGCTTCTGCACCAGGGCATGTAGGATTTGCTTTATGCTGCCTGTAGAAAGTTAAGTCTTGGGTGACCGAGGCATTTACCTTGTATGTACACCCAGTTCACAAAATGCGGTGTCGCCCCACGTCCATGGCTCGGTGAGATAATGCCCTTCTTGCCCTTGCAAGTGGCTCCCGTTTCAAAACAACCCGTACATAGTTAGATGGTTCGAAAGGGAGCGTAGGGAAATTAAGGTAATCACGCAAAGAAATGGCAATATTTATTAAATATACTCTGGACATAGTGAGTGAGAGAGAGAGAGAGCGAGAGAGAGAGAGAGCGGAGAGAGAGAGAGCTTTTATTCCTGTTTAGTTATTAATCTGACGGATATACTGAGAACTTCTGCTTTGACATGTTATCTAGGATTTTTTTGGAGAATAATTATTCTGAATCTTATCACATAGTTTTGTTTTTAATCATTATCAATTTCTAATCAACATGCCTTAATATTGTTTGAACTAACTCTTCATATTAATATTATTGAGATGAAAATTCCTTTTTAATTATCCTATAAGCCTGTATTTTTCTCTCTCTCTCTTCTCCCTCCCTCTCTCTCTCTCTCCTCTCTCTCTCTCATCATCTCGCTCTCTCTTCTCGCCTCTTCTCTCTCTCTGTGTATTATGATTATTTTACATTTAGTAAGTGTTAGTCGAGGTCGTTGTGTAAATATCTATGCGTTTGGAATACCTGTTCTAACAAAATGTTGTGGCACTATAAATCTATGTATTGCATACTATCTATGGCACGTTTGTAGGGATGGCGGCAGCAACAAGGTAACGCTCTGTTGAGCATATACCTCAAAGGCTGCAAACACGACTGTCAAGACCCCTTGTGTTATATACAGCTCATCCATGGCTGTGTGGGGCATGTTACCTTGTGTGAAAACCAGGATTCATAATGTAAATGATATTTACAGATATTAACCAGATCTACAAAGAAGATATTGTTAGCCTTAACGCTATGGTGCCAGTTCGTATGGCTTCTATAGTCATTGATAATAACTGCTATCATAAAGGTTTACTATCACATACCTTATAAATGTTTGAGAGGCGACCAGTCAAGACTTAAATTAAGGTCACCCAGTATCACCTGTCCCCACCACCTTTAACCCCCCACCTTGTTATAAATATCCTTCTATCCCCGCACCTCCTCATGTTCAGGATTTCAATGTCTTTGAGTTATTATGAGATTGTTCTGATGGATGTTTTTTGGAAGGTAAAATATTACTCGGATGACAGTATTTCATACACCATTTATTTTCCAAATGTTTACAATTTTTCATTACACAAAAAACATGCCGATATACATAGACTAATGAACAGGAGATATCGAATGTGGTGGTTTCATTTCTGAATAGCTTGGAGGGGGGTCACCACAAGGGTGTGTTGGACGGCAAGGATGTTACTGCTGAAGCCACGAATAAAGGCGGAGTGAGTGAGCAAGCTTGAGCCGGAGGGCAGGGGGTGGCGGTGGGGGCGGCTGGGGATGGTTAGCTAAGACGTGACCGATCTGACCAGGTCTTAAGACTGTCCCCAAATAATTTGAGACTAAATATGTTAATAGTTTACAGTTTTGCAACACCTACATAATTTAAACCCCACCATCATTATCTTAATGCACGATGCACACATTTCACTGCCTTTCATTTCACATAATTTATTTCACAAATAATTTTTGGAAATATAATATATTCTATAATATGAAGAAATATATCCAATTAAAATACTTTCCTATAAGTAGCCTAGATGGTTGTGAGGGGTGAAGCCAAGTGGCCCATCACACTGAAATACTGGTAACTTAACTAAGTTATGCCATAAATACAAAATTAGATACATCTACCATTATTTACATAGTCAATCCAGACGATATAAGACGGAGGACAGATAAGGGAGAGAGAGAGAGAGAAAATACAGCTGCTTATTGGATAGTTAAAAGATATTTTCTTCTGAATAATATTAATATGAATTGTCAGTTCCAAAAATATTTAGGCATTTTTTTATTTAAAAATGTGATAACGATTAAACACAATACGATGTGATAAGATTTCACAATAGTTTTCCAAAATTATATGAAATACTTTTTATTTAAAGCCGAAAGTCTCAAGTATATCATTCATATTTAATAACTAACCGCAGCACCCCAGATGCATGGAGGGCCTTGCTGAGGATGGGGCTTAGGTTCAGCAGCTTGGCCCTTGATGCCTGGGTGGGAACGACTTTCTCGCTGGGCCTTGGTGCCCAGCTGTTGATCCACTAATAAGTCAGGCCCTTTTCCTTTTGCTGAAAACTTTTCAATCCTTCTGCTTCCTCTCTCTATAAGGTACAGATTTTTATTTTTGATGACTTTTGGATTTGTTTTGGACATATTTGGACTTCTTTCATTAGATTTGATGGAGGGTAGATGATGGTTGGCATGCCACCTCACCGTAGACGCGAGTACCTAACGTGGGCGGCGAGGGGAAGTTTAGATGTCAAACCCTGCTCTTTAGTGCTGGTCTAATCTCGACTACATCTGACGCCTTAAGACACTGAGGGTGGGGTGTATATCTTGGGTGGTACCTCCTAGGGGCTCCCTTTCTGAGGGATTAACACTGTCCTCTAAATGTGGCTCCATTGTGGGATGGGGGGCTACGTAGACGAACCATCATTCTACGTCTTATGGAGACATTCCAACCTTATTTGATGACTTAGGCACGGATAAGGACAAAGGAAATTCTGGTATTATTCCTTGTGGCTTTGGACCTTTTTCAAAGGACCTCTTGTTACGAACATTTTATATGTGAACCAGTCCTTTGCTGGAATTATTGAAAGCGGCATTTTTATATGACTTTTGTAAATTTGATAAAGTACAAGAATTAAGGAATAGACTTGGCTAATGAATTTTGTTTTTTTTGAATTCTGGGTATTTTTTTAACAACTAATCGGAACGCACAGAGCCTACAGAGAGTCGATTCACGATTCATTGAGTGTTGGCCTTGTAGAGCAGAAGAGGTCCCTAGTATCGTGAGTCTTGCAGACCTCACCAATGATGCTGAAAGATCCTAGTACAATAAGTAAAACCTCCAGATCACCAGATCCAGCTAGTGGTAATTGTTACAACAACATGGTTGAAAGAGGCAACCTCCTTCAAAGTTGAAGAGTTGTTAAGTCCAGAAGATCGTACAATGTTGAGAGTCCTGAATTAACTCCACTTTGTGGCGTAATAGTTTTTTTTAGTTCATACCAAGACAGATATTCATCACTAATGCTCCATAAATTAAGCTTGATCCGAGGGTTTATAAAAGAGTAAAACCTCAACTATAATTTTAGTTGAGGGCAAAAGGTGTCATCTCTTCAATGAAGATTTACCTGAATTGGATAAAGAGGAAAATTTTTGGGAGATGTCCAGATGGGTTTTGAAGGTTTTTCAACGGAGAGTCAAGATTATTTTAACATTTGTGTCCTTTCTTTTTGCCATCTGAAATTGGTTTCGTGACGTAATAAAATTCATGAAAGTTCGTCCTTATAGACCGAGAGTGCTTCCAGTGCTTAAATGATTTTGGTTTTGGACGCTCCTCTAATGTTTGCCACAGGAATAACTTGTGAATCTTGTGGCAAGCCTGAGCCCACGAGGAATGTTCTTGACCGGTAATTTTGTGGGAACTGTAGGGTGAACATCTGAGCCCGGATAAGAAATGCAGTGCATTCACAACAGAACAGGAGGGTCATTACTTAAATCTCTTGCTGAACACATCAGTGTGGGACAGTGCCACAAAAGCTTTGGCAAGGAAAACTTATTCAAGAATGCCTTGAAAGGCACAACAGCCGGATATTGCTACTTCTGGTGCCCCTTTCAGGTGTTAGCTGCATTGGGAATCACCTAATGGGTGTTTTCCATGCCCCCTCTGGCGGGGCTCCTTGTGCCCCCCCCCTGTTGGGGCTGCCCTGTGCCCCCCCTGTTTGGGCTCCCCTTGCCCCCCCTGTTGGGGCTCCCCGTGCCCCCGCCCTGGTGGGGGCTCCCCGTGCCCCTCTGGTAAGGGTTTCCCACACCCCCTCTGGTGGGCTCCCCACTGGCACCCCTTGTGGGGCTTCTCATGCACCATCTGGCGGGCTTTTCCTCATGTTGCAGAGACTCTTGTCCAAGCTAGGGGACCCTGTTGGTTCAAGGGATTCAAGCCCCGTCCTCAATATGTTGTCGAACTTTCGTCTCTTTCCAGACACATTGCCAGACATTGAGCCCTCACCTGATCCTGTCATTACAATGCCCGTGGAAATGACATGAGGAGATGGAGGCCCTCCTTATTGTCAGAAGAGGGCCCTTTCTCCCCTTCACCTCATTCCTTCGGTCACTCGGCATCATAGCAAAATAAAACAAAACTTGAAGGGCAAGTGAAGGCCCATCATCTAAAAGTCTATAACACCCAGGATATAAGATCCAAGTAGTTCTGGTAAAACTGGTAGATCTCCTCTCTCACGCAGGACCAGATGTCCTAAATTAGTTAAACATTTTAAGATCCCATCCTCTAAATAATGCTCTCATGCAATGGAACATCCGTGGCTTTATACCAAATAGAGAGCAATTTCGTGTTGCAGGTTTAGGTAACATAAATGCTATCTGCGAGGTGTCTATCATCGGAATGGATCAAAGTTGGAGAGCACACTCCCAACGTGGGTTCTAATTAGTCATTTCAATAGTCACCACCCCGGCTCAGGTGTGCTTGACTCAGGGAGGCACAGGCATCATAGGTCCGTCATCTGTTAATCACAGAGTTTAGTTCAATTGCACACTTGTGTTGCAGGCTTGTGTCAGTTCAATTTTTCAATTATAAAATGGATCTACAATTTGTTCTCTCTCTACTTGATCCATCAGTGGAAAATTAATTGCAGGCTGCGCCGGGTAATCCCAGTCTGTTAGAATTAACAGATCTACAGACGTTGTAGACCAGCTTCCTAAGCCTTCATTCTGATTGGGGATTTTAATCCCGCACACCCTCTTGGGAGAGCCAAACTGCGACCTGTGGAGATTAGTCATAAACAGCTGCTTCACTTAAATGACATTCACTTACTGAATGATGGTTCCCCTAAAAGACATGTTTTTTCATAATACCTGACTCAGCCATTGACCTCACATCTGCGTCCTTTGAGGTTTAGATTACCAGTGGTAGTAGACCAAAATGATCATTGGCAGTGATCAATTGGCCCAATTTCACTTAAATTTATGAAATATGAAAAAAATATTCCATCCTCCTGTTTACCAAAATGTAAGGTCGGGGAGCTGACTGGAGATTATTCAAAAACATCTACTGAAGTGGAATCAAGAATAAAAGATTTTCAGAGCCCACATCTTTTAGGAGTATTTAATCAGTATATTGCTGTGTGGTGCCCATGCTGTCTAGTTCCTTGAACTTCTGGTAAACCGCGGCGTCCTCTGTCCCTTGGTGGAGTGATGCATGCCCCTTAAGAGCCGAAAGATAACCAAACTGCTACAAGAGAGACGTAAGATTTCCTTGCTTGGTCAATAAAATTGTCTATAAAAGAGCTCTTGCTAAGCAAAGAAAACATTTTAAGCCAGCAAAGAGGTAATCGTTTATCAATGGCATTTAGAGTGAATTAAGATATATTCCCCTATGTTCATTAAGTCTAGAACAGAATCCGAAAGCTGCAAGGGAAATTTTCTCCACCTTTCCTTTGCCTCTATTGGAAAAATGGTGGCTATCTCATTTAGTTTCGGAGAAGTTGCAGAAACCTTGTAGGCATTTTCTCCAATATATCTCGTGCCCTACATTACCTCTCATCAGAATATTAGGGACGGTACCACGGTTGTTCCTGCTTTTTAGTTTAAATTTATCTTATAATCTTTTCCTTTTCACTATGACAGAATTGGTGATCATGCAATCTCGTTATCATTTCCCCAACATATCCTAGGGATGCCTAGAAGTCCAAAACAATTTCTTTTAGAGATTCTCACAGTTTTTGGCTTTTCAGGACACTTCACCAGTCTTGGAAGCTATCGATTATTGTACCTTGATCATAATGGTATCACCTATACTTAATGCTGTCATTCATAAGGTAAAATCAAATATTTAAAAACAGCTTAAGGGATCTCTTCCACTTCCACTCTTCTTAATCGGCAAAATCGTATAGCTTTGGGTTTTATCTGGTGAAAATTTGAAACCCTTTAGCACTGCCCCATAATGTTGAAGCATTAATAACAGTCTGGATCTTTTGACAAGCTTCGACAGCTGTAACTTTGCTACAGAATTATTGCATAGATCCACAGCAAAGTCCAGACCAGGCACCCCGACATGAACTTGTTCTAGTAGACCGTTTTTGACAGGCTACATTAAAGATTGTTGACTAAGGACGCTGTTCCGCTGAAGTAAACCACTTCTTCTTGAGGGTAAGCAAAAGAATGTAGAGCCCAATCTTACTTTCCGGTAACGTTCTGACAAAAAATCTTCAGACAATAGAACCAATTAACCCACACACCCCACTCTACCGTTTGCATACGGATACCGCCCATCGCCAAAGTATGTCTGTAGGCTTTTTTCTAGATTTTTAAACCTTTAAAAGATTCCTTCCTTCCTAAGACATTAATGGGCCAATTGCTCTTTGTGTTAGCAAGATTTATGAGTGATGGTCCATGCCGACTTGTGTGGTACGTTTGGATTCAAGAATCGTTATCTAATCGGCAGTTTGCCTTAGAAAAATAGAAGTACTTCTGATCCTTTGATGTGTCCTTACTCGGGAGATCCGAATGCTTTTGCTGTGCAAAACCAGACTGGTGCTGTGTTCTTTTGACCCTAGAAAAAGCTCTAACGACACTACTTGGGCGGTGGTATCCTTATGCAACTTGTAAGTGGTGTGTTGTGGGTAATTTGTGTCTATCATTGTCCTTGAAGATTTTTTGTCAGACGTTACCTGAAAGTTAAGATTGGGCTCTTTACATTTCTTTTGCCTACCCTCAGAAGAAGGTTACCTCAGGGAAGCGTCCTTAGTCCAACATTTTAATGTATCTGTCAACGGTCTAACTAGAACAGTTCCTGTCGGGGTGCATGGTCCTGCCTTTGCTGATGATTTAATGCAATAATCTGTAGCAAGTCTACAGCTGTCTAAGCTTGTCAAAAGATCCAAGACTGTTTATGTATGCTTCAACATTATGGGGGGCAAGGTGCTAAAAGGTTTCAAATTTTCACCAGAAAAAACCAAAGCTATACGAATTTTGCCGATTAAGAAGAGTGGAATAGATCCCTAAGCTGTTTTTAAATTATTTGGATTTTACCTTATGAAGATAGCATTAAGTATCTAGTGTTACATTTGTAAGAAATTAACTTTATTACTCAACATGTTAATGAAGTTGTATGTAACGTGAAGCTTCTTCTTAAAATTCTTAAAGTTGTCTAATTTTAAATTGGGAGGCGATCGAATTATGCCCTTTTGCGTATGTACCAGGTATTTATGGCTAAGCCAATTGATTAATGGTTGTCATAGTTTATGGTTTGTGCATGCAAGACAACACTGCAGAAATTAGATGTTGTCCATGATTTGGTCTTTACGTAGTTGTAACGGGAGCCTATAGAACTTCTCCCAGATAAAAGCCTATAATGTTGAGTTCAGGTTTTTCCCCCACTATTTTATCCGTAGGGAGGAGTTAGCTTGGAGACAGTCTCTCAAGAGTACGTACGTCAAAGCTAACCCTAATATAAGTACATAAATATACTACAATGACCAACTGAATAAGAGCCCCAAATAGACCTAGACCTGCCACAGCCGCTTGAAGTTCGACTAGCAAGCTCTGCCAGGAGGTGGATTACTACCGCCCTGCAGTAGCTGAAATTTCAACCCTCCAAGTTTTCCTTCCTTGGAATAGGCCACGCTTAGAAATCTCCCCAATTAGGACGCGAGCAGCAGTTTCTGGTGATCAGTTGAGGGCAAGTTTCTTGGATCATGCTTTTGAACTATGGTGGATTCTCATCATACCGTATATACTAACTCGCATATTATACCTTAAACGCCGGGGACTGGACGTATTTTACTCGACATTTTTTGTCTCTCGGGTGCCCGATGTAACTATTTACGTCGACATTACAAAAGTTTTTTTTAAAAATTCTCGAAAATACTTTGGAGCCTACCATCCCAAAACTCTTGAATCACGAGGCTTGGGGATGTTGGGAGTTCCGGATCAAGGTTTTGTTTTGTTTTACCTCGTTTACGCAGGCGCGCAAGCGCGAATTTCTTTCTTGCCCCGCACTAAAAGTACTTTGACGCTCTCGGAAAATTATTTTTGTCCACTATTGACATAATTTTTTTACCTTTTAAAATTAGCCGTTTAAGAAGTATTATTCTATGAAAATGTCGCATTTTTATGTACACACAACAAAAAAATACTCATGTTGTAGCTTTTAATCAGTTTTGAGATATTTCATATAACTAACGTTAGTGCCATCAATTTCAACCTTCGGTCAATTTGATTCCTACCGAATGTTCGAAAAATGCAATTGTAAGCTAAAACTCTTATATTTTAGTAATATTCACTCCTTTTACCTTTAATTTTTGCAACTAATTGAAGTCTCTAGCACAATATTTCGATTTATTGTGAATTTAATGAGAAAACTTTTTCCTTACGTCCGCGCGTAAGCTCTTCCGAAAAAAATCATACACGCGATGTGGTATGTTTGCCACCATTTTAAATTAGCCTTCCTAAAGTTTTATATATGAATGTGTGCGCAATTTCATGCCAATACAACTAAAAATCACTCATGGTTGTAGCTGTTTATCAATTTTGAAATATGTTCATATAAAAAATGATAAGTGCCAATTTTCAACCTTCGGTCAACTTTGACTCTATCAGAATGGTCGAAAAACGCATTGTAAGCTTAAAACGCTTATATTCGAGTAAATATTCAAGCATTTACCTTTATTTTTGCAACAAATTGGAAGTCTCTAGCACAATATTTCGATTTATGAAAAAAAATAAAATATAACAAAGGGGGTAAGGACGGGGACATTTTCTTTTACGGCCGTGCGGCACTCTTCCGAAAAAAACATCATCCGTGGCGATTGGTAATGTTTGCAACCATTTTTAATTAGCCGTTACATAAAGTTTTATATATGAAAATGTGCGAAATTTTCATTTAGAATACAACAAAAAATAATTGAGGTTGTACTTTTCTCTTTTTGAAAAAATATTTGCATATACTCACGATAAATAGAAACACCCACATTCGGTCACTTTGACTCTACCAAATGGTCGAAAAACGCAATTGTAAGCTAAAACTCTTATCATGTCCTAGTAATATTCAAGTCATTTATCCTTCATCTTGAACCAATTCGAGTCTCTAGCACAATTTTAAATTTATGGTAGATTTAAAAAAAAAAACTTTTCCTTCCTCCGCACGCGGATTCTCCTGCCACACAATCTCCGAAATGTGTAGTCCCATTCTCGGATATTTGCTGTCCATATTCATATTTCCATTTCATAGAGTTTTATATATGAACATGTCGCAATTTCATGTATAAATAAAACGAAAAATATTTGAAAGTTGTAGCTTTTCTTATTGCCGAATCATTGCATATAAAAAAATATATATACTAAAAACCATTCGACATCCGAGTCACTTTACTCGTCAGAATATGGTCGAAAACCTGAATTTTAAGCTAATATTCTATAGTATTAGTATATTCAATCATTTGTCTTCATTCTGAAAAGCCAATTGGTGAATTCTCTAGGACAAATTTAGATTTATGGTGAATTTTTGAAAAATATTTGTTTATGTCCCGCTTCGTTAACGAATTCATCGCATTATTTTGTGATAATATGTTCTCTGTGTTGTCTTTTATCGTTTTACCATTGGTTTATAATACCAAAATTGATCGCATTTAGTGTACATTGGCAACGAAAAAAAGTAACTTGTTACCTTTAACTCGTTTTGCGACAGCGCGATTTGAATACAATTCGTATATGGAATTTCGTTTTTTTGCGCTATCATCTATCGCCTTATTTCTATTATGATAAATGAAAAATGTTTTTCAATTCGATGGTTAGCATACTAACTTCAGGCAATGACAAAAAAAGGAGCCAAATGAACTCTTATCTTGAAAACTAAGTGCGGTGTTATTTTTGAAAAAAATATTTTTTCCGCTTCCGCGCTCACTCTGAAACACCTCCGGCACAAGAAACAACGGGAGCACATTTTTTTTTTACACGCTTTCGGCGTTTTTAAAGGGTTAAAGCGCTTTTGTTGAAACCTAATTTTGAAGCACTTTTAAAGGGGTCCGCATCATACACGCGGTATAAAATTAGCGTACCGTCTCATGCTTTCCCAAATCGCAGATCGCGATAGTTACTACCTGGAGGAAAACCGTAGGATCTTTTAAAAGTTATTTTTACCTTGTACTTCACTATATCCAATAGTATTGGTTGATGCATTCTCATATTACTATTGTATTTTAAAATACAAAAGAGCGATCGTGCGCCATTTTGCATTTATTGTGGTTTTACAACATGTTTACTGTTCGAACTAACCATCATATAATTTCCAAATCAGTTAAGGCACAACACCGAAGGATTTTTTTACTTTTTGTTTTACTCAGTAAAATAAACATTTTTACTTGAACTATTATTTTTCTTTTAGGATACGGCAGGGTTAAGTGAAAATTTATTAAAGTAAAAAAAAATTGCATAAATGGTAACTAAACTCCTCCAAAGTACGCTCTCCGGTGTCCGATCATCAATACCTGCTCTGAATTCTTTGGCCATCAAGGCCGTCATCATAGTCGTCATCTTCAGAATCTTTGATCATTTAATCCTCATCTCCTGCATCTTTCGTATAGGGAAATCGTCCCAATTCATATGGCAGGTATAGTCTTGTCACCGTGGCGAGCTCTCTGGCTTGCTTTTTAAGATCTGCCCTTATTCTAATTTAAACAAAAACAACAACTGCCCGTGGTTGTAACGAGACCTTTTGAATGTCCACTTGAGACAAACCCCGAGGCTATAATATAGAGTTATAGGTTTTTCCTTCGCTCCGGTACTTTAATCTCCTTCCTATTCGGCCTCTCTCTCTCTCTCTTCTTCTCTCTCTCCCCTTATCCTCTCATCTCTCTTCTCACTCCTCTCTTCTCTCTCTCTACTCCTAAATCTTCAAGCTGTCCGAAGCGCGAGCTTTTTTTGTGGGACAAACATAGGCCCCGGCATTTCGCTTTCCATACCTATTATAGTTCGTATCCGATTGCCCTTTCTCGGCTGTTGAAGTTGATGTCTATCTATGGCTGTGAGATGACCAGGAATAACTTTAAGTTGGTGTCAAGTCACTCCACTCTTCAGTCAGGCGCAAAACTTTGCCATATGCCTTCAAGCAATATTCATTTATTGTTTCCTATCTATTTATTTCTCAGAGAGAGATAGAGAGAGAGAGAGAGAGAGAGAGAGAGAGAGAGAAGAGAGAGTCTGTCTGTATAACGATTGTTTATTTTCTCACTCGTCAACTTACTGTTATGCTTTATGTCAGATTTCCTTGCTCACCAATTTATTCTATACTTACTGTATTAAGAAATCAAATATTGTTGGTGAAGGGAGAAAAATGACTCCCGACTGTACAGTCAGTATGGATTTAAACGCATGTGGACTGGTTGAAATATTCGCAACAGCACCAAACATGAGATGCTCTGTATTGATAGACTATAACTGCTCCGTTTCTTTGTTACTTGCATAAAAAAACTTTATCAATCGTGAACCTACGTAATTTATTTTAGAATTCCGCAACGGAAAGCTAATTTCGATATATGTACTGGTAGAAATGGTTTTATCTCTGTTGTTGTTATAAATTTGGCATATTAATGGGCGATCAACCGTGGTGGACCAAAACATCCCAGCAGAGAGCTCCTGCTCATTTTGTAATACTATTGTTTTGGCGTGCTAGCTTACCCACGATTCATTTGGGTGTGGGCGCTACTCCACAAATAATCGCATTTTTTCTTACTAATCCCCAGAGGTTGCCATGGAGAAATCCAAGATTAACAAACTCCCAAGATAGATAAAATAATGCATAATTCCAAGCTTTGGAGTCCAAATATTTACTCTGTCTATCAGGAAGAATACTGATAACTTGAATTGAACGGTATCCTTTCGCAGAGAGAGCAGAGAGAGCGAGAGGGAAGAGAGAGGAGAGAGAGAGAGAGAGAGAGAGAGATGAGAGAGAGAGAGAGTATTCATGTAATCAGTAAAATACACTAATAAAACCAAAAACTCCGTACTGTTATGTAAAGCACACCCATCATCTGTTACTTCCCGTGTGTTACGTGTAAACTTCATTCTAAAAATCAGCAGAGTATAATAACTAACACCTGATTGGTGTATGGTAGCCATGGAGATCTGTTATCCAATGACTGCCCTCTGCTTCTGTTCTATTTACAGTGGTCCCCCCGTATTCGCGGGGGATGCGTACCAGACCCCCCCGTGAATAGTTAGAACCCGCGAATGTTTGGAACCCTTATAAAAATGCTAAAAACAGCCTATTTTGTTAGTTAAAACTCAAGAAAAACCCACTAAAAATTATCCTACATGGTTTTTTTAATAGTTTTATCAAAAAAAGTGCATTTTATGATTAAATTCATCAAATAAACCAGGAATTTGTGGATATTTATCATAGAAAAATACCGCGAATGCGCGAATTTTCCGCGAATAATGCAGGGAAACGTTCCCGAGAGAAATCCGCTAATGTGTGAGTCCGCGAATCTGGAGAATGCGAATATGGGGGGTCCACTGTATAGACATATGCCGTGGATGACACTAGGTTTGAACGTTACCATGTTCGTGATTTTCTGACTGCTGACGGCAAAAATTACTCGATAATTTTCTTTATATAATTATTTCTTCGTGAAAACAATAATATAATATTTTAACTTTAATGTATAGTGGTATGAAAAATACCAGTGTGTCGTAGCGATGCGTCATCAATATAGTGGTATGAAAATACCGCATGGTGTTGTAGCGATACGTAATCACAAAGTACAAATCCTTTTCCCGGACCATCCTCAAAATTTTACGACTCTTCAATTGCAAGATCGATATGGTGAAATATATTATATAGTCATACTTATTGTTGAAATTCACAAGTTGAACTGCAAAACATTAGATTTTGATTGTTATGTACATATATTTTTTGTGTTTTACGGAATGTTTGTTTTGAAAATAATAGCTATTAGTGAACATATGATATTAATTGTCCCACTATTTTATTATAGGTGATCTTAATTATCTCACATTCATGTAACTATTATATTAATATTTATTTAAATAAACAGTGATTAATAAATAACAATAATGAAAAACATAAAGGGAAAAATTTTTTTTTTCTGCAGTAGTGATGTTTGTTTGATTATGCATCTGACCTCACATTTCCGAAATTGAAAAATTCCAAAAACCGAAACATCGGAATGTGTGTGTACTACACTTTTTTAAACACGCACATTTACTGATACCCGTTAGGTGAAAGACTCAAATTACAGTATTTATTTCTGAGAGAGAGAGGAGAGGAGCGAGAGAGAGAGAGAGAGAGAGAGAGAGAATGATTTAGGACTCCAAGGCGTGTTATTTTTACAATTATTTTATTATCTTGGTATTCTTTTTTAATCTTGAGATCTTCTGTTCAATCTCGAGATTAGTAAGAAAATTACCGTAACTTCATTAGCAGCAGCACACATCTGAACGACTCGGCCATTAGCACGCTAAACCACCAACCTTATGAACTGACCTCGGAAAAGGAACTCGCATGATACATGAGATACATGACAAAACCACTGCTTATTGGTTGCTCTGTAGTGACTAGTGATAATATCATTAAAAAGAAGCTTCCATCTAATTCCTCTGTTTTTACAGCTGAACTGCTGGCAGTTTTGACTGCTCTTAAATATATTTTTTATAGTTCTTGTACTAACAAGGTTTTTACCATTTTTACCAACTCTTTGAGTGTTTTATCTTCTCTCAAAAGCCTAGTCTCTTGCCACCCTTTAGTGCAAGAAGTACAAGATTGGTTTTATCTTTCAATTAATAGAAGAGGATTTTCTGTTAGGTTTTGTTGGGCTCCGTCCCATGTTGGAATTGTTGGGAATGAGCGAGCCGACGCTGCTGCTAAGGCTGCAACTATTGTAGAGACCAGTGGCAGGCCCACTGGTCTACTTTAGATAATAATCTTAAATTAAAGTCGATTAGGCCTTATGTTCATCCTTGGCCTCATAGCCGGATGGATAGAAGGTCTGAGATAGTTTTAGCTAGCTTACGTATTGGCCACACTAAATATACTCTTGGGTATCTAATGACAAGAAGAGCGGATAGGCAGGTTCCTCGCTGTTCCACCTGTCATGTGTATTTGACTGGTGCATATTTTGGTGGAGTGCCCTCATTTTGAAAACAAACGTAGAGCTTGTTTGCTGGCAAATAAGACACTTGCCGATATTTTAGGTGAAGGTGCTCAGGCAGAGCAAATTATGACATTTTTAAAAAATATTGGTCTTTTTTATGAACTGTAATTTTCTCTTAATTGTTTTAGGTTTTTATGAATGAATGATTTGTATGTTAGATCGGTTGTGTGTATGCTTGTTTTTGCAACAGTGACTTTTTTTATTCTTAAGATATATATGCGCTGAATGGCCCCTCGGCTCCGGCGCTTGGCTCTGTGCCAAAAATTTTATAATCTAATCTAATCTTTATGCTGCATTACAGGATATGGCAGTCCCAGGAACATACCAACAGGCAGTGGATGCTTACAACAAGCAAAACAATCTACCCCGAGTAATTCTCCCCCAAATAGCATCCGGGGAAAACATCGTGAAGAAACTCCTGGAACTCAGCTCATCTCCAGTAATGCAAGGAATAAACATGCAGCCAACTACCGCCTCATAACACGTACCGACCACCAATGCCGCCACTGCCCTGTCAATGCCCACAAGCATGGAAGACGAGACAACAGTGAGCAAGTGAGTAGCAGAGCAAGGTACTGATAGTAAGGAGGAATCAGTGAATGAAAGGAAAAAAAAGCCAAGGCCAACACAGCAAGTAAGTAACAGACAGAGTTGCCCGACACAATCCAAGAAACAGATCGAGGAAAGCATCAGGCTTGTGCAAGAGAGCGAACTTGAAATTCATTACAGATCCAGCTTGAAGGCAGACCCAGAGACGGACCAGGGACGAATCACCATACTGGATTCTTACTTGTCAGAATGCAGCTATGGCACTACTACCAGTAACATCCCACAAAACACTGTCGGGAACCACCTCTTTGACCTGGTAATTGAAAATAGAGTTCCTTTAGACGATATCACAATGATTGCAATTGATGACTCGATGGTGCAACAGGTCCTCTCAGAGGACAGAGACTAGAGACGAATACCAAGTTCTATATGTTTTCAAGTAAATTCAATAGTCTAAAAATTATTATTATTAGTATCATTAATTAATTAAAAAATCCTCATAGTAGCACGAGTCTTCAAATGGAGAAACAAATCCAGTTATGTAAATGTACATATATTTCAGTTTAAAAAGAGCAAAGATAGCTTTCGGGAATCTGTACGGTTCCCCTTATCAATTGATAAGGGGAACCATACAGATTCCCAAAAGCTATCTTTGCTCTTTTTAAACTGAAATATATCTACATTTACATAACTGTGGATTTGTTTCTCCATTAGTATCATTATTATTATTATTAACATTAGTATAATTATTATCTTTATAATGTTAAATACAATCAAAATAAGTCAGCTTAACGTAAATAAATTAACAAAAAGTAGGCATAAAGAACTTTACAACGAATTCCGACATCTGGACCCTGATGTTATCTTGCTGAATGCAACAAGGATACAAGACTATTCCCCCATCAAATTCTTCGGATACCGAGTGTATCAGAAGAATACAGCTGGGGAGGATCACGCTGGTATTGCTGTTGCAGTCAACTACTGAATACGACATAAACCATTGATTGACTTTACCGAAGATACGTTGGGCATAACTTTTGAGACAGATGTTGGACCCATTAACATTGTAATGACATATATACCTTGCAGACAAAATTATATATATACCATCAAGGCTTTGTATCATTATCAGAGAGACCCATTCCCACATACCTCATCGGGGACATAAATGAAAGACATCCCACCATTGCTACAAATGACAGTAATCACAGGGAACACTATTAACCCTTTAACGCCAATTGGACGCATTAAATGTCTATATAAATTGTCTGATGGGTGCCGATTTGACGTATGGTACGTCTATATAAAAAAGTTTTTTAAAAATTCCCGGAAAAATAGTTATAGGCCTACTAGGCAAAAACTTTTGAATCACGCGCCTTGGGGGATGCTGGGAGCTCACGGATCAAGGCGTTGTTTTGTTTAAAATTGTTACCTAGGCGCGCAAGTGCGAATTTTTCTTCTCGCACTAAAAAGCATCAGCGACACATCTCAGAAATTGTTTCGTCACTTTGACATAATTTTTGCTCCATTTTATATTAGCCATTACATGGAGTATTATATATGAAAATGTGTGCAATTTCATGTAAAATACAACTAAAAACAACTCATGGTTCTAGCTTTTATCGGTTTTGAAATATTTTCATATAAATAACGATAAGTGCCAAAATTTCAACCATTGGTCAACTTTGACTCTACCGAAATGGTCGAAAAACGCAATTGTAAGCTAAAACTCTTATATTCTAGTAATATTCAATCTTTTACCTTCATTTTGCAACAAATTGGAAGTCTCAAGCACAATATTTCGATTTATGGTGAATTTATGGAAAAAAACTTTTTCCTTACGTCCGCGCAGTAACTCTTCTGAAAAAATAATAAATTTTTTCGTCCGATTGTCGTAATGATTGCACCATTTTGAATTAGCAGTTACATAAAGTTTTATATATGGAAATATGCGTAATTTCATGTAGAATACAACAATAAACAACCCATGGTTGTAGCTTTTATCAGTTTTGAAATATTTTCAAATAAATAACGATAAATAGAAAAAATTCCTCCTTTGGTCAAATTTAACTCTACCGAAATGGTCGAAAACTGCAATTGTAAGCTACTACAATTACAGTCTAATAATATTCAATCAATTACCTTCATTTTGCAACAAATGGGTGCAACAAACGGGAAGTCTGTAGCACAATATTTCGATTTATAGTGAATTTTTGAAAACTGCTTTTTTTTTACGTCCGCGCGTTACGAATTCATGCATCAGTTTGTGATAATATTTTCTGTGTTGCCTTGATCGTTTTACAATTTGTTATATACCAAAATTATCGCAATTTAGTTTACATTACAACGAAAAAAAATTAACTCCTTAGCTTTAACCTTTAACCGTTTTGCACACAATGTGATTTGTATACAATTATATGAAAATTTTTTTCGCACTGTCATATATCCCAATATTTATATATGATAATGATATTTTTTTTCATTTCTGATTGTTGCATACTAAACTTCAGGCAATGACAAAAAAAGGAGCCAAAAATGAACTCTTAATCTTGAAAACTAAGCGTGCTGTGATTATTTGAAAAAAAAAAATAAATTCCGCTTCGGCGCTCACTTGCGAACGCCGCCCCCATACGGGAGACGATTTTTAAAATACTGCTTCGCCGTTTAAGGGCTAATTACTTTATACGAAATTCTGGCATCTAGGGAAATGAAGGCATGCTAAAAATGTATAAATAACATTATCATTTCCTTAATAACGTAAATGTATGTGTACATTTTTGTATAATGTTACAAAACAAATTCCACACTAATATTGTAAATTACTGTGCTTTTATTCTCCAATTAGTGATAAAGGAATGAAATAAGTATTACATATGTATGAAATATTTTATATATTCAGATATGTATTGATAAAGAACATAAATGCATACGTTTACACTCTGGAATAAGATGAATTGATATCGACAAGTAGTTTTCATGTTAAGTCTCAAAGCAAATCCAACTCCAAATATAAAAGAATAAAACATATTTACAAATAAACGATTACTCAAAAAAAAAGACATTAGTAGAATTAGAATTGCCAGGAATTCAAATTAATCTAATTCAATAACCAATAACACACCAGGTCGCTCCCCATTAACCCTCTTACGCCGATTGGACGTATTAAACGTCGAGTCAAATGTCTCCCGTATGCCGATTGGACGTATGATACGTTGACTCAAAAAAGTTTTTTTTAAATTCGCGGAAAAATAGTTATGGGCTTACCAGCTGGGGGTTCACGGATCAAGGCGTTGTTTTGTTTACAATCGTTACGCAGGCGCGCAAGCGCGAATTTCTTTCTTATTGCACTAAAAAGTATCAGTGACACATCTCAAAAATTATTTCGTCACTTTGACATAATTTTTGCACCATTTTAAATTATTCGTTACATGGAGTATTATATATGAAAATGTGCTCAATTTCATGTAGAATACAACAAAAAAATACTCATTGTTGTAGCTTTTATCATTTTTGAAATATTTTCATATAAATAACGATAAGTGCAAAAATTTCAACCTTCGGTCAACTTTGACTCTACCGAAATGGTCGAAAAACGCAATTGTAAGCTAAAACTCTTATATTCTAGTAATATTCCATCATTTGTCTTCATTTTGCAACAAATTGGACGTCTCTAGCACAATACGATTTGTGGTGAATTTGTGAAAAAACTTTTTCCTTACGTTCGCGCCGTAACTCTTCCAATAAATTTTTTCGTGCGATTGTCCTAATGTTTGCACCATTTAAAATTAGCAGTTACATAAAGTTTTATATATGGAAATGTGCGTAATTTCATGCACAATACAACTAAAAACAACCCATGGTTGAAGCTTTTATCAGTTTTGAAATATTTTCATATAAATAACGATAAGTGCAAAAATTTCAACCTTCGGTCAACTTTGACTCTACCAAAATGGTCGAAAAACGCAATTGTAAGCTAAAACTCTTATATTCTAGTAATATTCAATCATTTACCTTCATTTTGCAATGAATTGAAAGTTTCTAGCACAATATTTCGATTTATGGTGAATTTATGAAAAAAAAAAAATTTTCCTTACGTCCACGCGGTAACTTCCGAAAAAAATCAGAAATGTTTTCGTGCGATTGTCGTAATGTTTGCACCATTTAAAATTAGCAGTTACATAAAGTTTTATATATGAAAATGTGCGCAATTTCATGTAGAATACAACTAAAAATGATTGAAGGTTGTAGCTTTTCTCTTTTTCGAAATATTTGCATATAGATCACGATTAAATAGAAAAAAACCTTGTTCGGTCAACTTTGACTCTGAAAAACGCAATTGTAAGCTAAAACTCTTACAATCTAGTAATATACATTCATTTATCTTCATTTTGAAACATATTCGAAGTGTCTAGCACAATATTTAGATTTATGGTGACTTTAAAAAAAAAAAATTTTCTCCCCACGCGCCAATTCGCGGCCACAAATCTCCGAAATGAGTACGTCGCATTCTCCTAATATTTGCTCCTTTAAATATTAGGCGTTTTATAGAGTTTCATTTATGAAATTGTGTGCAAATTCATGAAAAATACAACAAAAAATATTTGAAGGTTGTAGCTTTTCTCATTTTTGCAATATTTGCATATAATAAAATATATATATAAAAATTTAGACATTCGGTCAACTTAACCTCGTCCGAAATGGTCGAAAACTGCAATTCTAAGCTAAAACTCTTTTAGTATCGTAATATTCAATTGTTTTACTTCATTTTGAAACAAATTGGAAGTCTCTAGAACAATATTTAGATTTATGGTGAATTTTTGAAAAAAAACATTTGTTTACGTCCGCACGTTACAAATTCATGCATCTTTTTGTGGTAATATTTTTTCTGTGTTGCTTTGCTCGTTTTACAATGTGTTATATATCAAAATGATTGCAATTTAGTGTACAATACAACGAAAAAAATAGTAACTCGTTAGCTTTAACCGTTTTTCGTACAGCTCGATTTGAATACAATTATGTATGAATTTTTTTTTTTGCTACCATATATCGCATTATTTATATATGACAATGATATTTTTTTTCATTTCTGATGGTTGCATACTAAATTTCAGGCAATGACAAAAAAAGGAGCCAAAAATGAACTCTTACTCTTGAAAACTAGGCGCACTGTGATTTTTAAAAAAATTATTTTTTCCGCTTCCGCGCTCACTCCAAACCAGCGCCGGCATACGGGAGAGGTTTTGATTTTTAGGGCTTCGGCGTAAGAGGGTTAATTGACTCAAGTGACCTGTGGCTCTAGTCCGCCAAGGAGGTTTGGGGTTAGGACCGAATGTGAACATTCACCACTGTATGACACCAGGAAAATACCTCCGTACGCCGAGGCCATCCCAGCTCTCTCTGTAAAGTACCAAAGTACTGCCGAAGCAAAAACCCAGTAGTTACTCGACTAATGGGAACATCTCCGCCTATGAAACAATAACACCATTTTCTCCTCATTTTCAACCTCTACCTTCGTCGCTGCAAAAGGGAAGTGACGAGTATCGCAGGTACGGTAAACAAAACAAAAAAAATGTGTTGGCGTAATTGCCAACATTTTGCCTAAAAGAAGGTCTTAACATTCAGAAATTATCTTTAAGGTAATTATGGTATTTACCGGCAGTTTGCGACTAGTCTATGATCAGTAAACAAAAACCCAAAATCAAAATACCACCTAATGGATTGATGCAACATTCAAGAATTACTTTAAAGGTAAGCATTAACAAGCAACTTGCATGCAGCCTAATCCCGGTAAGTAAATAAATGCAAGTTTTGTGATAAAAGAATGGACATCATTCTAGAATTACTTTAAGGCAATCATTTACCCTTGGCTTGAGAATAGCCTATGTCCGGTGAACAATCACGAGTGCAAAATGATTGCTCTGTGGTAATTATTTACTGGTTTCTTGCTAATAGCTTATGGCCAGTAAACAAATTATAAAAAAGAGTTTGGTCTAAAAGAATGACTTAACATCAAGATTACTTGAGGCAATTCTTAACCGACGAATTGACCTACTTGAATAGTGATCCATTCAAGAACTATTTGGAATTGTTGGGAATGAGCGAGCCGACACTGCTGCTAAGGCTGCAACTAGGCTTAAGCACATTTCCAACATGGGCATCCCTGTTTCTGATTTTAAAAGTACCATTTGATTTTATTGTAAAGACCAGTGGCAGGCCCACTGGTCTACTTTAGATAATAATCTTAAATTAAAGTCGATTAGGCCTACTGTTCATCCTTGGCCTCATAGCCGGATGGCTAGAGGGTCAGATAGTTTTAGCTAGATTACGTATTGGCCACACTAAATATACTCGTGGGTATCTAGTGATGAGTGGAGCGGATAGGCAGGTTCCTCGCTGTTCCACCTGTCGTGTGGATTTTACTGTGGTGTATATTTTGGTGGAGTGCCCTCATTTTGAAAACAAACTTAGAGCTTGTCTGCTGGCAAATAAGACTTGCCGATATTTTAGGTGAAGGTGCTCAGGCAGAGAAAATTATGACATTTTAAAAAAATATTCATCTTTTTTATGAATTGTAATTTTGTTCTATCAATTGTTTTAGGTTTCTTGTTTGGTTTTTATGAATGAATGAATTGTATGTTAGATCGGTTGTGTGTATGTTTGTGCGACAGTGACTTTTTTTTATTTTATTTTTATTTTTTTAAGAGATATATGCGCTGAATGGCCCCTCGGCTCCGGCGCTTGGCTGTGCCAGAAATTTTATAATCTAATTTAATCTAATCTTTATGTATACCACTAGTTTCTGTGCCTTCTTTTCAGCTTTTATGCACTGTTTTGTGGATTTTAAGTCCTTGGTAATAATGACTCCAAGGTCCTCCTCTTGTTCTACACTACTTATGTCATTCCCAAGCAGCATGTAGCTGGCATGGGGGTTGTTTGTTCCTATTTGTATCACTACACTTATCTATGTTAAAAGGCATTGCCATTTTTTTTACCACTCCTATATTTTCATTAGATCATTTCTTAAACTTTCCACTGCATCTGGGTCTGCTGCATATAAACTTGGTTTGGTGTCATCTGCAAATTTGGCTATCCTGCTAGTTAAGCCTACATCAATGTCATTAATGTAAATAAAAAGCAAGAGAGGGCCAAGGACAGTACCCTGGGGAACTCTGCTTGTTACATCTGCCCATTCCGATTCTTCATTTATGACGACAGTTTTCTATAAGTTAGCCAGTCTTCGACCCACTCTGCTGTTTCTCCTACAATTCCTAAAGCTCTAACTTTTGTCATCAGTTTCTTGTGTGGGACTTTGTCAAAGGCCTTTGGAAATCTAAGAGTATATCTATTGCTCTACAACTGTCATAAATACCAAGCATGTTATGAAGAGACTCCAAGAGGTTTGATAGGCATGATCTGTTTTGTCTGAAACAGTGTTGGCTGTTTAACAACTAAGTTGTTAATATCAATGTGATTCACAATTTGATCTGCAATTATGGACTCAATAATCTTGCAAACGACCTACGTTAGACAGATTGGTTTATAATTTCCCGGCTCTTCTGTTGGAATTTTTTTGTAAACTAGGGGAACATTACCTAGTTTCCATCCTTTTGGAGCCTTTCTTTGTTCAGGACTTTTTCTGTTTTGTTTATTTAGGTGAGGAACTGTCTCTTCTTATAGCTCCTTAATTTCTCTTGGATGAATCCCATCCGGGCCAGATTTGAACTTGTTGAGTTTGTCTATTTTGTTTTTAATGTCCTCTTCTGTAAATAATATTTTGTCCAATGGTTCTACTCCTCCATATTTAATAGCAGGTTCCAGTATTGAGGTAGTGTCTTCAATTGTGAATACACTAGTAAAAAAACTTATTCAATAACTGCTTTTTCTAAGTCTTGAGTTCACCTGGTTACCTCTATTGTCCCTTAAGGGACCTATGCTATTTTTTATTGGTTTCCTACTATTAACATGCGTAAAGAATTCTTTTGGGTTTTCTTTACAGACTGATGCAACTCTCTTATCCTCATTTATCATTGCATTTCTTACTAATTTGTCCACCAATCTACAGTTCTTTATGTCTGCTTGCTTCTATTGGTGTTGGTTGTGGGTTCATTGATTTGTGCAATCTGTCTTTCTCTTATTGTATTTTTAATTTCCCCGCTGAACCACTTCGGCTGAGGGTTGCCATTTGTTAGTATTTGCCTTAATGGTATATACATCTAGAGTGTTTTTCTGTGTATTCCTCATTAAAGGCCTCGAAGTGTTTATCTATGCCTGTGTTTTCGTCGTACTCTAGATTTTTAACATACTCCTTTAGCTTTTTTTTGGTCTTGTCGACGGTAGTCTGATCTCATTAATATTTTTTTTTATGTTGAACATTAATTTGAAAGAGATAATTTTATGGTCGCTTTTGCGTAGATTTGCACCTAATGAAAGGTCAGATACTAGATTATCTTCCTTTGATGGGATGATGTCTAGTATGTGGTTTCCTCTGGTAGGTTTGTCAACCCATTGGTGGAGGAATTCATTTTTTACAAAATCTAAAAGTCTCTTTCCTTCTATTTTTGATGCGGAGGTCGTGTCCCAGTGTACTGCTGCATGGAAATCTCCCATTATTATGCAGAGTTTGTTTTTTATCTCTTGTCCTAGTAGTGCATACAGCTCCTCTTCGGACATTTGTGATTGGTTTGGAGGTCTGTGCACTAGTATTAGTTATATCTCCTCCCTAGGCTGTTTAAGTTGATGCCAATCACTTGCATGGTTGTAATTTTACACTTTATTGGACTGAGGTGGTCCCTAACATATAACATAACACCTCTACCTCTTTTATTGAGTATCTCTTTCGAACAATTTATATCCAGCTATCTGGTACTCTTCTACGAAGTCTCTTGTTGCCTCTTGTATCCATGTTTCTGTGATACCTATGATGTCTAATTCCTCACCTGCTACCAAGGCTTTGAAGAGATTTACTTTGTTCCAAATAGATTGTGCATTAAACTGCGCCACTCTGAGGGACTTTTCTATCTTCTCTCTTGTCCTCGGTGGCTTTATTAGTTTCCCTTACTGTCACTGTTGCCTGCAGTGCTATGCTAACCAGATTCTGGGTGCTTTCTGACTTCCTCAAGAGAGTCAAGAAAGTGCTTGAATGTTCACTCGTCCCAGCTTACCAATTCCGTCTACTTCGCTGGAGACTTCATACAGATTTATTCCTTAGAGATCAATTCCAATACAGTTATTAGTCCAACATTTATTACCACCCACAACCCCCCTCCTGGGGCTTTCCTCTAATGAATCAGTATACTTCGAATATGTGAACTTAGGCTTGAAAGGTTATATACTGTCTAATATGCCATTGAACACAAGTACTTTTTCACTATTATGTGACACTACGTAGACTCTTCCATCTGTCCCTTTAAATTTGAATTTCACATAAGTGACTTACCAAACAATTACATTAGCTGTACGCTTTCTTACCGGACAGTCGAAAATTCAAATTCCTGGCGGCGGTAGCACCATTGTTTGTGTAGGTGATACAGATCCCGCCCACTTTCGGGAATACCTGGCACTGCTGAGCTTAAGACTTCAATTTGTTTTCTGACGGCCACGGGGTAACACCGGTGGTTTGTTGTGCAGTCGACTTTAGTCTCCATTGTGGATTTTTTCTTTTTGGTGATGTACAATTTCTTGGTTGGCTTTTTTGTTTCATCAGTTAGCTGCCTAGTTATTAACAATTTATTACGAAGATGTCTGATGCTAGGTTTTGCAGCAGTGGTTGCAAAACTAGATTAGCTAAACTATGTTACGATCCGCACTCCAAATGTGTTAAATGTAGGGGTCAGTGCTGTAGCAAGGAATTAACTTGTGATGAGTGCCGTAGTTTAGATGAACAAGGTTGGAAGACTTTTCAAGCTCATTTGGATAAGATGGACAAAGATAGGAAAAGGAAAGCAGCTTTTAGAACGGGTAGTAAAACTAGAGTAGAGACAACTCCCGTGCCTTTAGAGGCAAACAAACCGTCACTATCTTCTCCACTTTCATCGAATATTTCTCCTATTGATAGTCCTCCAACTTCAGTACCAATTACTCCAGACCAGGTATCCCATGTTTCCGATCCCAACACCATTTCCTTGTTAAGAGTCCAAGATGGACAAGAAATTTGACCTCTTGGCAAAATCTGTTATGGATTTGGGTATGTCGTTTCGTGCGTTCGTAGAGAAGTCAAGTGAAAAGGCCAATGTTAGGCCAAGTGTCAGTGTCGTGTCCGAGGAGGCGGCTGTCCGTTCCCCCTGTTCTCCTAGACGAAGGTCACTGTCATACTCCCCAGCTCCCGGGAGAAGACATACCGGAGGTCGAAGGGAGACTGGGGGAGTTTGCCCACGGTCAGTCGCCGACTCCGTCGACGTAGTCGACTTGTGAGTGTCCAGGAAACGCCGCTGGAAAGGCGTAGTTATCAGTGACGCGCAGTTGTTGTCTGACTCAGAAGTGCAGTCACCTGTGTCGAGGCGAAAAGTGTGGAGTGATTTAATGTCGCGTCCGTTGAAGAGACATGCCCAGCGTACGAGAGGGATGTGGCCGCCTGTTAAGAAATCCAAGGAGCACTGGAGTCCACAACCTTCTTGCAGTTTCGCACCAGACCAGTTTTTTCGGGAAGATCATCAGTCCTCTTTAGATATTGTAACTTCGGACGGAGTCAGACGCTCACGTGCATTACAGCGATCGCGCGCTTGCGAAACTGCCTCACCTCGTTGTGTATTGATAGCAGTTTTGACTTGTTCGCCTCATTCGTCTCGAGCTGTTTCGACTCGTTCGCCTCATTCATCTCGAGCTGTTTCGACTCGTTAGCCTCATTTGCCTCGAGCTGCTTCGACTCGTGCGCCTCATTCGCCTCGAGCTGCCTGGACTCGTTCGCCTCATACGCCTCGAGCTGCCTCGACTCGTTCGCCTCATACGTCTCGAGCTGTTTCGACTCGTGCACCTCATTCGCCTCGAGCTGCTTCAACTCGTTCGCCTCATACGTCTCGTGTTGTTAAGACTCCCAGTCGCTCGTTTTCGAAGAAGAGCCGTACGACAGCCACGACTTCGTCTTCGCCTAAGGATGATGCGAAGGCCAAACCCTTGCTAGAGGATTCCGCTTTGGGTCCCTTTAAACATCAACTTCAAGAATTGATGGTCTTTTTAAAGAAGACAACGAGCCAGACAAGAGGAAGACGGGGTATCGGCCGTTCTGTCAGAAGAGGAAACTCAAGACCAAGATGTGAAGTCCTCTTCTGCTTATTCTAGTCTGTTAAGGTTTCTTTTACAGACTTATCCGGATTGTTTTGAACCTGCTTCGCCTTCACCTCCGTCGATGTTTGGGGTTACCGAAACTAGTTCTTTCTCAGTCCTCGAAGAAAGCACTGAAGGAAGTAGAAGAGTGGCTTGCTAAGAAGAGGGAGTCAGGCAAGGCTTCATTCGCTTTTCCTCCATCGAAGCTGCAGAATAAAACCTACAAGTTTTATGCGACAGGAGAAGTTCCTTCTTTGGGAGTTTCTGCCTCCTCCCAAGGAGACTTCTGCAGTCTTGTGGACTCAAACAGATGAGCAGCGTTCTCGGCTGCGAAAGTGTTGTTCTCTTCATCCGAGTTGGATCACCTGGTGAAGAACTTATACAAGTTGATCGAAGTCTTCAGTTTTCTGGATTGGACTATTGCAGCATTAGCCAGAAAAATTGAAGATTGCCAGTCTCTAGATGAGGATTTTTGTGCCGACTGGCTCAATGTGTTGTCCTGTGCGGACAGGGCAGTGAGAGACGGTTCAGGGGAATTGGCTGCCCTATTCACTATGGGAGTACTAAAGAAGAGAGAACGGTGGTGCTCCTTCACATCTCGAGGAGTAACCACAAACCAAAAATCGGCTTTGTTGTTCTCCCCCCTGAGTAAATCTCACCTGTTTCCAGAAGAAACCATTAAGCATGTGCTGTCGGACCTCGAGAAAAAGTCCACCAATGATCTTTTTCAGTCTGCGAGAAGACCTAAGGAACCTCCAGCGACAGGAGCCAAAGCTTCTCCTCTACAAAAACATCCCTTTCGAGGAGGTAAATCGAGGTGGCAGCAGAGACCAAGAACAAATCTACGAACCACCTCCAAGTGTACCAAGAAACCTTCCTTTAAGACAGATAAATGATCGGAAGGTCCTTCACACACCCGTGGGGGCAAGACTCCACGACTACTGGGAGGAATGGAGTCGAAGAGGAGCAGAACAGTGAGTAATTCAGGTGCTTCGAGAGGGATATGTGATCCCTTTTACGCAGGATCCACCACTGTACAATAGTACACCTGTCTGTTTGACAGCATACTCGACAGGATCAACAGGAGCTTTGGCTTTAGCCAAAGTAGTAGAAGGGCTCATCAACAAAGAGGCCATAGAGGAAGTAACAGACACGAACTCCCCAGGGTTTTACAACAGGCTCTATGTAGTCCTCAAGGCATCAGGGGGATGGAGACCTGTGTTGGACGTAAGCGCTCTGAACCTCTTCATCCGGAAGACGAAATTCCGAATGGAAACCAGTCGATCGGTAATGTCAGCCATCCAACCGGGCGACTGGATGGTATCTCTCGACATGAAGGATGCATACTTCCATGTCCCCATCCATCAGGACTCCAGGAAGTTCCTGAGATTCGTCTTCAAGAAGAGAGTCTTCCAGTTCAGAGCCCTCTGCTTCGGTCTGTCAACCGCCCCTCAAGTATTTACTTGGATTCTCGCTCCTCTGGGAAAGTGGCTGCATTTGATGGGGATCAACACAGACGACTGGCTCCTGAGAGCCAGATCCAGGCGTCAGTGTGTGAAGGACTTGGAGAAGACACTTACGTTGACACAACAATTGGGTATCATAGTAAACACGGAGAAGTCCCAATTGATTCCAACTCAGAGGATTCTCTATTTAGGGATGATACTAGACACACTAGCTTTTCGGGTTTTTCTCTTCCCGAAGAGGACAGTCCTGCCTGTCAACAGTCCAGCAATTTCTGTTTCACCTGTCCTGCTCAGCGCTCGAATGGATGAGCCTACTCGGGACCCTGGCTTCAGTGGAGAGTTTTGTCAGGTTAGGACGCCTACACATGAGGCCGCTTCAGTTCTTCCTGAAAGCAAATTGGTCTCGGAAGACACAGTCGGACTCACTAGTTTTCCCCCTGACGGAAGAGATAAAGATGGATCTTCGTTGGTGGCTTTCGAGGGAAAGATAACAAGAAGGAATCTCCCTAGTCGTGTCGAACCCCTACCTGCAGTTCTTCTCAGACGCCTCAGACAGCGGATGGGGAGCCCTCCTAGGAGACAAGAGAGTGTCAGGTCTGTGGACAGAATGAGAAAAGACCTTGCACATCAATAGGAAGGAATTGAAGGCCATCCTCTCAGGGCTACAAGTGTTCAACCACTTAGTCACCGGAAGAAACGTAGCGGTCTACTTGGACAACACCACAGCGTTGTCATATGTACGGAAGCAGGGAGGGACCCACAAGATAGTCGAAGATCTCCTCACATGGATGAACGAGAAGAGGATCACCCTTTTTCCAAGATTCGAGCAAGGGAGAATGAACGTACTTGCAGACGAAACTGAGTCGGGTAAATCAGGTGTTACCAACAGAATGGACTCTGAACGAGAGTGTGTGTCAGGACCTCTGGAAGCTTTGGGGAAGACCATCTATA
>NC_087210.1:80748608-80766108 GCF_015104395.2 Macrobrachium nipponense | reverse complement strand
GACTGCTTCCCCTACTCTCTGTGATAGCTTTTTAGTTTTGGGATTTAAGGACAGGATATCTTTCCAAAGACGAGGGTAATCACCAGATTCTACGTTTCTAGACATTGCATCGGCTCTTAGTTGTTTTTCATTTAACCTGCCGTTGGTCCCGTTGCTGAATAACCACTGGTTCCATGCAACGTAAAAACACCATACAAACCAAACCAAACAGTTTAAATATGACATCTGTCTGTCATATGAAAAATTTGCTTTTTCTAGTTAATGGGTATCAGAAGTAAATTAGATTTATAAAAGGGTTTTCGATGGATAGGAATCCATTTCTGACCGTACTTTTGGAGTTTGAGATGCCATTAACCCAGAAATCAAACTTATGGAATTATTATATATTTATAGGGAAGTTTATTAGCAGTGTTGTGAGAAAATTCAGATTAAAAATTATTTCAGAACCCTCAACCTCAGATTCAGGTGATAGCTGTCCATTGATAGAAGGCATACAACTGTCAACCATCACAAAAGAATTTAATGTGAAGAAATGTATTCTATGTCAACAACATAACAAAAATCATAATGTGATATCAAGACTTTACAGACAAAAAAATATTAAACGTGCTGCTTCTATCAGAATGGATGAGAAAATGTGCAAAAGGCTCAAAATTCTGGCCAAGAGTCAATCTAAATCATTTGTATATCACCTTTAAAATGCTATAAGTCATACAGCATGAAAAAAACACTTTAATCAATTGCTCAATCACGACCACTAGAGGCAACTAATCAGAAATCGCTGTATGAAGTAGCTGACCTCAACACTGAGGAATCTGAGAGTATTTCAAAGTCGCTCCGTAGTGGCACACCTGCTAGAATTAATAGTCTCGTATTTGTCATCTGCAGAGGCAGTTCATAAAATATAACCGTTCAATCCATCTCCCTGTGCCGAGAAAATTCCTGTGTCAGTTCAAAAGCAATCTCTCTCTCTTTTATTTTTTTTTAAGGCATTAGATCATATTGAGCCCCTTCTTGAGAAAGGATATGGGTTTACTGTGGAGTGACACACCAGTTTAATTTATTAGGTACGTTAAAGAAGGGGAGCCATATCACACTACAAAACAGGGATGTAAAGCAACTGCTCATGGACCACTATGGTAATAAAATAAAGTTTGCACAGAATCCTCAGCGCAATGCTTCTGAGTTGGTGTATTCATCAGCTATTCGTCCTGGCGAGCTGGCAACCAAGATCAAGGACCAGAATATCCTTCATGATGCAGACTAAGCGCCTCAGTGGCGTGGTTGGTATGGTGTTTGGGTCACACCTCGGTGGTCGCTGGTTCGATTCCCGGCCATTCCATTGAGGAGTGAGAGATGTGTATTTCTGGTGATAGAAGTTTACTCTCGACGTGGTTCAGAAGTCATGTAAAGCCGTTGGTCCCGTTGCTGAATAACCACTGGTTCCATGCAACATAAAAGCACCATACAAACAAACAAACAACTGATGCAGGCTACATATTGAGAGGGATTTTACAAAAGGTCAACTTTGGTCTTGGGGATAAGTTTTGTGATGCTGAAGAGCTGGAAAACTGTTGGGACGCTACAACAATGGCAGATGGTTTTTGATGACATTCTTTTCAGCATTATTTAGTATTCCAAAAGCCAGCATGGTTGATGTCCATCCAATTGTGATACCTAATGATCAAGAAATGGAAATGGAAGGTGAAGCTGATGCTAATGATGATTGTGATAGTTCCTGAGGGATCTTACACATTTCACAAGCATTGGTGAAATTATTCATACTGTCATGACATTGCAAAAAAATGCGACTTAGAGCTCATTCACATAATTTTTTTACAGCTTTAATGAATTTTTCATTAAGGAAGGTGAGCGTATCAGAAGAGGAGGTAAATCTGGGGTGGTTGATTTGATCAATATTTAAGCTGAGAAGTGCCGATTCTTAACTAAAGTAAAGTAACACGTTTTGGGGCCTCTGGCAAGAATAAGGAGCATCTGCAAGAGTTGGTCAGCAAGATGGTGTCACGAGGCATGCAACATGTGGTGATCAGTGGTATGGTAAGAGATGAAGTGATTTTAGCTTAACTGGTAGAGAACAGTACTGTTTCAGATATTCCAGAGCTGTCTAATTGGCAAGAAGAGGCTGACTGCTGCATCATCCCACACATTGAATGGAGTGTCAGTAGAGGGTGTCAACATGCTGTGCTAATTTCAAATCACAAAGACAGTGTTGCTCTAATTCTGTATTATGTGCATCACTTCGTTGACAATGGCCTCCAAGAACTGTGGGTTCAGTTTGGGACAGTTGATAGAAGACGTATGATCCCACTTAAACATCATTTCCCAAAAACTTGGTAGGCCACTATGTCTTTCATTATTGAAGGTTCATGTGCTCACCAGTGATGACTCCATGAGCCAAATTGGTACCAAACATGGAGCATTAGCAAGCAGTCCCACCCAACTACTGGCGAACTTGGCAGAGACTGATGTATTGTCTGATGAGGATCTGCATATCTTAGTGTAAGCATGGGCAGGGGCAAGATCAAAAACTGCAGCATCGACTTTTGAAAAACTACGTCATGAGATCTATATGTCACCAGCATTTAAAGGACTGGAAATGCTGTCTCCAACTATTCACGGGCAATTATACCGTGGATTTTTTTGTGGATTGGAATGCACTAACACTCATCTCAAGCACAACCACTGAATATGAACCATGAAAGTTCAGGTTGGAAAGACAAAGTGGCCATCTCTTAACAATAAAATTCCTAAGGACACTTCCAGATGACGAGGTAGTTAGTTACCTGCATGCGCACTAGCAAATGTGAACAAAACATTGCCGTTACCAAAGCTGCCAGTTTTTCCTGTGTGGCATCCTGCCAGAAAGACATTAGTGACTGTAAAAAGTGAGGCGTGTGCATTTGATGATGGCAACAATCTATAATGATCTGTCTTTATACTAAGACAGATACTGATTGATTATACCTAATTTGCTATTGATTGAAACAGGAATTAATCACAATTTTCTTTTCACCATATGTCGCATAATAATTTTCCTTTGGAGTTCAGTTAACCTTGTATTGTAATTTGTGAATAAGTGTGTGGATATTATATTACTCATTGCATGAAGTGTTTCTTGTAGCACATATTGCTACAAAGACACTAGTGATTGTAAAAGCAATGAGTCATGCATATCTGATGATGGCAACGATTAATAATGAGCTGTCTTTATCCTAATACAGACATTGAATCGATTTTACCTAATTTGCTTCTGATTGAAACAAAAATAAGTGATAATTTTCTTTGCACCATGATATGTCACGTAAAAAAAAAAAAAAAAGGTTTCATATGAAGTTCAGTTAACTTTGTATTGTAATTTGTAAAAAAGTGTGTGGATATATTACACATTGCATGAAGTGTCTTTGTCACTCCAAATATAAGGCCTTTCTATAGATTTAACTCATAGATACGTCTATCCATACACACAAATCACACCCTAAAAGAATCAATATTTATACATGAAGACTTTTAGAATGGGTTAACGAAATTGTGTCGGCCAGTAGTTACTATCTTGGGTTTGTGGGTTAATGACATCTCAAAACCTAAAACTAAGGTCAGAAATGGATTCCTCACCATTGGAAATCCCCATGTAGAAGCATAATTTACTTCCCATGTAGAAGCATAATTTACTTCTGTAGCCTATTAAATAAAAAAAAATATTTTTTTTAATATGACCAGCAGACGCCACATTTAAATGGGCTAATACTGGAGTTCTGCCCAACTATATAGCCAGATGTCTGACCGAATGAGGAATAAAGGTCAAGGGTCACACTACTCACAGCAATTGAAACGTTTAGGGCACAAACAAATGCATACGAGCCAGGACTAAGAGAGCTGAAGGGAAATCCATCGAGATATGGCAGTCACCGTCATGATAACGATTTCTGTTATCCCTTGGTTTCTCAATAACCCCTCCCCCCCTCATCCTTCCGAGCAAGGTTTGGCTTTCTTAGATATGCAGAAATTATGATTCAATACTTTCCTGAGCAATCTACTGCTAGGAAATGAGGTGTTAACGATGCCTATCGTGGAAAAATGAATCATGCATTGACAAATCTCTCACCTTAAGTGGTATATAGGAAATGAGTAGCTAATTTTTCTACCCACTATTAAATTATTTAAACGTGAATTGTCCTTCTAGAGAATGCAGAATCTCAATTCCTTCTGTGACAAAGGTTGAAAGGCGCCCTTCCTTCATTTGACTGGAAAACAGTCAAATCTCCAATCAAAATACAGTAGTACCTTGTATTTCGAACTTAATCCGTTCCAAAAAGCTGTTCGAAGTACGATTTGTTTGAAATATGAAACAAATATCCCCATAAGAAATAAAGGGAATCGGGATAATTCGTTCCAGCCAACCCAAAAGGTCCCCCTTTTCACATTTTTTCTATTATTAATGTGTTCAAAAGTTAAATCGAGTGTAAAGTAATGAAACAGTACGTTATATGAAGTAAAATTTTCTAAATTTTATTTTTTCGGTGTACGATTTATGAACTGTTTTGTAAAAATGGCGGCGGCTGGCTGGGGTGATGGAGGGAGGAGAGACGGGAACCCTTTGAGCAAACCGAATTGGTTGCAGTATGCAAAGGTTGATAACAAAATAAAGTTTATTCACATTAGGTACAAAGATAATTAAAGGAAACGATAGTGTGTGTGTCTGAGAGAGAGTAATCAGCATGTTTACACTTGGTTCTTAAGTGCACGAAATAGATTAATTATGCCACAATACATCATCTTACTGTTGGCAAACGGCAGACTTTTAAAACAAACATGAGGATTTTACAAACAAATAAGTAATAAGTCCAGAATGCAAGAAAAGGAAAGAGAAATAAAATAACTTTTCACAAGGAAGCCGTTTAAACAAACAATCGAAGGCATGTAGAAGCTGAAAGCGGCACCAGTTTGTTTATTACAGAGCCGAGTTACTTTTACAGTAGTAAAAATATCGTAAAAAGCAATTATCAGTAGGTTGGTATTTTACTGTGACAAAAATAAAAGTGATTTGGGCAGATCAAGTGTAAGTGAAAGAAATGGGGGAATAATCATCCCAGATCAGCTAATAAGTCAATGGTAAGACGACTCTCTCTCTCTCTCTCTCTCTCTCTCTCTCTCTCTCTCTCTCTCTCTCTCAGCGCACCGAACACTGACTCAAGCAATCGTTATTTTTTTACCGTGTTGCATTTGTTTTCATGTTTTATCATTGTTAAATTTATCAAATATCATTTTTTATGTGAATTGGTACTGCTTTTACGTACATATTATAGTAAAGATTTTACAACAATACCACGACGCACGATAACCTCAAATCATTCATTCATTTTTCCTCAAAAATGTAAACGCTACCTCCCTCTACTTCAAGTTAGCTGTGCATCAACCCAATGACGAATGATTTTGTTAATCATTTGTGCTAAGTTTCATTGTCAAAAGCTTTGTTCTTTCATTTACTATTTTGTTAATATTGTTCAACTCAAGGTCCAAAGAGTATATATAGGAGGTCTTGTCGGCGCTGACCCAAAATAAGCCTCTGCCAGGTCGTGAGCTTGACATCAACTCAACCTCGCCTTAAGGTGCGTCCACACGGTTGAACAATGTCACACCATTTAGTACCATTTTAACCTTTAATATCAATCGCACCACTTTCATACAATAAATATAGATGTGAAATAAAATAGGGATTAAAAGGGTAAAAATAAATAAATAAATTAATAAAATCTATTATAGCTCGTAATATAACCCAATACTTTGTATAAATTTTCTCAAGTTCAGGGTATTACAGTTTTCCCCCAGTATATCTCTCAAAGGTTTGTCCTGGAGTAAATGTGTCCTCTGAAGATTAAAAACAGGACAATCAACTAAAATATGTTTAACATCCATTGTCACTTGACAGGTATTACAGAGAGGGGCCTGTCTCCCTTCCCTACTCTTCATTAAATAATTGTGCGTTGCATGTGTATGGCCAATACGCAGCCTAGTTAAAATAATGGTATCCCTCCTACTTGTAGAATTACAAGATGACCATTTGATCCACCCAATGGATGGGATTTGTTTCAATTTTGTATTGGTGGTCAGTTTCAGAACATCGAGCCTGCCTCTTATTTTTACAGTAAAGATGAATCTCACTTTTAAGATCTTTGTAAGGAATACTCAAGGGGGATGGATTACTTAGCCCTGAAGCTTCCTTTGCTGCCTTATCTACTTGTTCATTTCCATCCACCCAACATAGCAGGGACCCAACAGAATGAACACTGATACTCTTCCTAGACTGCAGAAGTACTAACCAGTCCTGCACCTCTTGTACTAGATGATGGCCTGGCATAATTTGTTTTAATGAAAGTAAAAACACTATTGGAATCCGTTAAAAATTGATAAAAAAACTATTTTTGGTTGCCATTTTGAAAAATAGTTGGGACTGCGAGAAATTATTGCGTACAGCTCAGCAGTAAATATTGAACAAGAGGATGGGAGTTTCCTTCTAATAACAATATCCCCCACCACAGATGCACTTCCAACTCCTGCAGCCGATTTGGAGCCATCTGTAAAAACATGTTTCCCATGATGTTGAGCAGCATGATTTAAAAACTCACTTTTCATTACCCTACTAGGTAAGGTATTTTTCCCTCCTGCCGTAAAACATACTTTAACGGGTGGATTACACCAAGGGGGAGACTTTGGATATCCTACCTCTGCTATCTGTGCTGTTAACAAGCCTACTTCTCTAGCATCATTTTTCAGCTGTACTTCCAAAGGCTTGGGCACTCTGGATCTGTTAGGAGCCCGATCTAAAGGCGCCCTAACATATTTATAGTTAGGATTGTTTCTCACAGCAAGGGACCTAGCTAAAAACCTCAAACTCAACTCCTCTCTGCGAATGGAAAGAGGAGGTATGCCAGAATCCACATAGAGACTGTCAATGGGAGATGTTCTGTAAGCACCTGTGCAGATGCGAAGCCCAGCATTGTGAACAATATCAAGTTTTCCAAGTAAAGTCTTTGTAGCTGACCCATATATTTGGCATGCATAGTCTAACTTGCTCAGACACAAAAGATGTATAAATTCTAAGCAAAGTTGTTCTATCAGAACACCCCAATCAAAATGCGATACAACTTTCAGAATGTTCAGTGACTTCTTAACCCTGATAGATAGGTCATTTATATGGGGACCAAATGTCATTTTCTTGTCGAAAATGACTCCAAGAAACTTTATATTATCCTCATATGGCAAAATACAATCATTTAAGAAAAGGGTGGGGATCTCTTCCCTTTTACGAGTAAGAGTAAAGCAAATGGCTTTGGTCTTCTGAGGTGAAAACATGAATCCACGAGAATTTGCCCATGCGGATGCAGCATTTATTGCAATTTGAAGATTTTGGCATGCTTGTAGTGCAGATGATCCACTACAGTAATTTGCAAAGTCATCGACAAATAGTGATCCTTGTATGCCAGGAGGTATGTGACTCATGAGACTATTAATAGCAACAGCAAATAAGGTCACACTCAATAACGCTGCCTTGGGGGGACACCTTCTTCTTACATGTAGGATGAAGATAGTTTTCATACCCTACTCTCACTTTAATTGAGCGGTTTGATAAAAACTTCTTCAATAAAAGAGAACATATGTCCTCCTAGACCCCACGAGGCCAATTGCTTTAAAATACCACCCCTCCAGGTCGTGTCATATGCTTTTCCGAGGTCAAAAAAGACACCCACCACCTGGTTTTGGTTAGAAAAGGCATTTGAAATTTCCCTTGATAACATCAGCAAAGGGTCTAGAGTACTTCGGTTCTTCCTAAAACCAAACTGCCTGTTAGATAAAAGATTTTTTGATTCTAGATACCACACAAGTCTGTTGTTGATCATTCTCTCAAATAGTTTGCATATGCAACTGGTCAAGGATATGGGCCTATAACTAGATGGCAGTTCTGGGTCTTTACCAGACTTGTGGCCTGGAATTACAATTGATGTATGCCAGGAATCAGGAGATGTATGGGTAAGCCATAGACCATTAAAGGGTTCTAATAAAAATTCCTTGGTATCCACTGGAAGATGTGATATCATTTCATACCGGATTGCCATCCTCACCTGGGGCAGTTAAAGAAGAGCTAGAAATAGCATTTTGCATCTCCTCCATACTAGGCAGGTTAAAAGCTTCAGTATTTGAAGAAGCAGGAGGAACAACAGATGTTGATGCTCTAATTTGTTGAAATGCTGGGGAATAGTTGTCAGCACTTGATACATGGGCAAAGTGCTTAGCAAGAACCTCTGCTACATCTTTAGGGTCAGATATATATCTATTATTTTCCCTTAATATTGGTAGAGGCTTAGGGGCGAATTTGCCTTGAAGTTTTCTAATCTTGTCCCATATTTCCTTTGAAGGAGTTTTGGTATTAATATTAGATATATATTTTTTCCAAGATGCTCTCTTTGCTTTTTTAAAAGTTCTTTTTTGTTTGGCACATGCTCTGAGGTACGCTATTCTATCTGCTACATAGTTTGTTCTCAAGTATCTTCTGAAGCAAGTTCGGGTCACTTTTCTTGCGTTGGCACATTCTTTACTCCACCAAGGAACTACAGAGCGATGAGGTAAACCGCATGTTTTTGTACATGAACTTCCCTGCCAGATATATACTTAGCTTAGGTCTCTGACGTCACGACAGAAAATTCAAAACTCGCGGCACACGCTACAGGTAGGTCAGGTATCTACCTTACCGCCGCTGGGTGGGCGGGTGTAAGAACCAGTCCCCCTTTCTTGCCAGATTTCGCCGGATTTTCTGTCGCGGCTGGACAACACCTGTTGTTCAGTCCTTACGATAGTTAAATTCTTTCTCGTTGCCGACGAATTGGATTTTGGTGAAGTACCCTTTGTTTGTTGGCTTGGCATACGCTTTTTGGATTGTTATTTGGATTTTTCTTTTGGCTTTCTCTTAGAATTAATATTCATGGATGATTCTGAAGTTAAGAAACCTAGTTTATTTAGGGTTTGTTCAGTGAAGGAATGTAAAGTTAGACTTCCTAAAGCTGCATTAGATCCTCACTCTGTATGTACGTCTTGTAGAGGGAATGAATGCTCTTTTATTAACCCTTGCAAAGAGTGTGAGAATTTTGATGAGGATGGTTGGAAGGCTCTTTCTTCTTATGTGAGAAAGTTAGAGAAGGATAGGGCGCGCAAGGCTTCTTCAAGGAGCTCTAGTAGATCGAGGGTGAGTGAGATTGACGCTGAGAACCCTGTAGTAGAAGTAGTTCCTTCTCCAGTTTCAGCCCCTGCGCCCAGCTTTGAACCCGAGGATTCGTTTTCGGAAGTTGCTTCCGGGAGAGCCTCGATCAGGAGTAAGGAGAGCCTCGCTGCTATCGACAAGGGTAAGAGTGATAGTGCAAGTGATCAGTGCAGTGCCCCTAGTGAAGTGGAGGGTGGCGTCTGACCGGCTCACTAACGCTTCCAGGCCTAGACCTCTTTCCAGACTCCCAGACCCAGTGGAGGAGGAAAGTCGAAAGCCGCAGGAAGGTTTAGGTTGGGAGAACCCCCACCCCACCCGTCCCCAGGCGTCCCCTCGGCAGATCCTGTTGCTCGTTCCCAGGCTGCCTTGGATCGAACCAGAAGGAGTTATTGCGCCAGTGCTTCTCGTCATCTTCGTCGCCTTCTCCTAAGCGTAGATGGAGCGCCTCGGAGTCGTCTTGCCCTCTCAAGAGGCCCTGGAAAGCTCCTTGCGCCCTTCCTTCCACCAAAAACCCGAATCCTTCGTAGAAGAGCCAGAAGTGGGAACGCAAGAGAGCCAAGAATTCTTCTGTTTACGCTTCTCTGTTTGGTCTCGGAACTTCGTCTCCTGTAGAGGAATTTAAGAGATCTCCTGCGCGCATCCTGGCGGGTCTGCAAGCGCAGATTGCGGCTTTAGCTGATTCTATTGCCGGGACTTCTCATCGTCGGAAGGACGCCTCGCTTCCGGTGAAGAAGTCTAAGAACGTCCCTTCTGCTAGCTCTCCTCCGGCTAGAGATGTTTTTGAGCCTCGTAGCAGGAAGTCAAAAGTGCAGACTGAAGTTCGGGATCTTTCTCCGAGTAGGCTCTCCTCTCTTCCCAGCAAGAGTTTTGAGCATGTCAGGCGTAAGGAGCCGGACAGGCTCTCTCCTCAGGATTTCCGCTCCTCTTCAGTTAGGCGTCAAGAGCTTGACAGACGTCAAGAGCAGCCTCGTTATCGTCAGGAGCGAAGGAAGAGTTCTTCGCCTGGTTGCCGCTCTCCTTTTGACGGACACTCGGAGCCTAGTAGGCGCCAAGAGCCTTGTAGGCGCCAGTGGAAGCATTCTTCTCCGTTGGTTCACTCCCGATTGGATAGGCGCTCAGAGCCTTGTAAGCGCAGTGCTTCGGACAGGGACTCCTCTGTGGATGTTTTCTCTCCCCCGTGGCAGGCGTCAAGATCCTGGTAGGGGTTTGGAGTCTGATAGGCACCAAGAGCCTGGCAGGCGTTTTGAGGAGGGCAGGCGCCAAGAGCCTAGCAGGCGCAGAGAGCCTGATAGGCGCTCTCCCTTGTCCAGGCGCTCTTCTGTGGAATTAGACTTTGTTTCCGACAGGCGAGCTTCCACTTGTAGGCGCTCTCCTAGCAGGCGCTTCCCTAGTAGGCGCTCTCCTGGTAGGCGCTCCCCAAGTAGGCGCTCTCCTAGTAGGCTCTCTCCAAGTAGGCGCTCTCCTAGTAGGCGCTCTCCAGGTAGGCGCTCTCCTGGTAGGCGTTCTCCTAGTAGGCGCTCCCTAGGTAGGCGCTCTCCTTTTAAGCGCTCTCCCAGTGGAAATTCTCCCAGTAGGCGCTCGCCTTGTAGGCGCTCTCCGAACAGGCGCTCTCCAAGGATTAGCTCTCCTCCTGGTAGTAGAGCTTCTAAACGTCATTCTTCTGAAGAATACCTTGGGGATTCTGAGGAAGATTTGCCCAAGGATGCTTCAGTTTCTTCATACAAGAGACTGACCGACCTCCTCTTGCAGGATTTTGGGGAGTCTCTTTCGGCCATTGCTCCTCCGTCACCTCCATCCTTATTTTCAACGACCAATACATCTAAGAAGTCTTCAGTCGTTAAGATGAAACCGACCGTGTCGATGAAGAAGGCTCTTAAGAATTTTGACGACTGGTTGCTTTCGAAGGAAGAGAAAGGCAAGACCGTATTTTCTTTTCCCTCGTCCAAACTTACGGGTAAGATGGGGTTCTGGTACGAGTCAGGAGAGTCCTTGGGTCTGACTCTTCCCTCTTCAGCAGACTCGGACTTCTCTTCGTTGGTTGATTCCGCACGTCGCTCGCCGCTTAATTCTGCGAAGACGACGTGGGGTATGAGCGAGTTGGATCACCTTCTGAAGGGAATGTTCCGAGTCTTAGAGGTTTTTAACTTTCTTGACTGGACCTTTGGAGTCATGGCTAAGAGGACTCAAGATCAAGACACTCTTTCACCTGAAGACCTTCACGCAGTGCTGTCTTGTATGGACAAGGCAGTGAGAGACGGATCCAGGGAGATTGCTTCCCTTTTTGGTGCAGGAGTAGTAAAGAAGAGGGCCGTTTTCTGCTCCTCTACCTTAATACAAGTCTCTCATGCACAGAGAGCTTCCTTGTTGTATTCCCAACTTTCTCCGCAACTCTTCCCGAAGAAGATAATTAATGACATCTCCAGCTCGTTGTCAGCAAAAGCGATGCAGGATATGCTGGCTCGCTCAGCTAGAATCCCGAAACCTTCGTTCCAACAGAAAACGAAGAAGGAAACTCAGACTAGGCAAGAACCCTTTCGAGGAGGTCCTTCGTCCCACTCTTCTTCCTCCAGAGGTTCGAGACCACCCAGAAGAGGAAAGACCTTCTCTCGGTCTATTAGGGCCAAGAAGTAGCTCGCCTGTCCTCCAGACAACTGCGGGTGCCAGACTTCTGAACTTTGCGGATGTCTGGGCACGGAAGGGGGCGGACAACTGGTCCCTCGCTATCATCAAGAGGGGATACCTCATTCCCTTTATCTCGAGACCACCTTGACCACCACTCCAAGGGAAACTGGTGGCCAAATAACAGAGACCCTCTAATGAATCAAGCCCTCGCTCTAGCAGTAGAGCTGATGTTGGAGAAAGAGGCAATAGAGATGGTACAGGACCCTCTTTCCGCGGGTTTCTACAACCGTCTGTTCTTAGTTCCCAAGAACTCAGGAGGATGGAGGCCGGTTCTGGACATAAGCGCCCTGAACGTCTTTGTGAAGAAGAGGAAGTTCGCTATGGAGAAGACTTCATCAGTCTTAGCAGCTCTTCGTCCCGGGGACTGGATGGTGTCACTGGACCTTCAGGACGCTTACTTCCACGTGCCGATCCATCCTTCTTCACGCAAATTTCTAAGATTCATGTGGGGAGGGAACGTTTTTCAGTTCAGGGCCCTATGCTTCGGCCTTTCCACAGCCCCCCAAGTCTTCACTGGGCTGATGAAGAACGTTGCTCAGTGGCTTCATCTCGAGGGAGTGAGGATTTCCCTTTACTTGGATGATTGGCTAATCAGGGCCAAGTCCAAGGAGAAATGTCTGGAGGACTTACGATTAACGCTGAATCTAGCAGCTTCTCTGGGTTTGCTAGTGAATTTCGAGAAGTCACAGCTAATCCCCAGTCAAGAGCGTATCTATCTGGGGATTCTGATGGCTTCTCAGGTTTTTCGGGCGTATCCTTCCCCCAGAGAGGATAACCCGAGGTTCGGAGAAGGTAGCAATCTTTCTAGAGAAGATGTATGCGCAGCGAGGGAGTGGATGAGTCTGTTGGGGGGACTCTCCTCGCTGGAGCAATTCGTTTCTCTAGGGAGTTGCACCTCAGACCCCTACAGTTCTTCCTGACGAGAACTGGAAACCGAAGATCTCAAGGTCTAGACTTTGCGTTCAAGATCTCGCAGAGATAAAGGAGGATCTACGTGGTGCGTAGAAACCCCCTCTCCTGTTCAAGGAAGGCCTTTCCTTGCAGGTTCGGAACCCCAGCCTAGTGTTATATGCGGACGCATCGGACATAGGTTGGGGAGCTACTCTCGGGTCGAGAGATTTGTCAGGCACCTGGATGGGAAATCAGGTGTCCTGGCACATCAACAAGAAAGAGCTAACAGCGATTTGGTTCACTCTCAAAACCTTCGAACCCCTCGTAAAGGTGGGAAAAGTCAGTTCAGATCAACTCGGACAACACCACAGCCCTGGCTTACATTCGGAAACAGGGGGGACTCACTCTTTCTCCCTGTACGAGACAGCGAGATCGCTCCTCCTGTGGTCGGAGGAAAGGAAGATAAAGGGTCTTCTCACCATGTTCGTACAGGGAGAAAGAAATGTCAGAGCGGATCTGCTAAGCAGAAGGAATCAAGTCCTTCCCTCAGAGTGGACTCTGCACTCGGACGTATGCCAGGAGCTGTGGAGGACGTGGGGCAGGCCCCATCTCGATCTATTTTTTGCGACCTCCAGGAATGCGAGGATAGATCTATACTGCTCCCCTATTGCGGACCCAAGAGCAGTGGGCATAGATGCATTCCTGATGGATTGGAAAAAACTGGATCTTTACGCGTTCCCACCTTTCAAGATTCTAGGGGAAACGCTAAGGAAGTTCGCAGCTTCAGAGGGACAAGAATGACTTTGATAGCTCCGTTCTGGCCCGCCCAGGACTGGTTCACAGAGGTACTGGAAGGTGGCTGGTGGATGTTCCAAGATCCCTACCACTAAGAGTCGATCTGCTCAAACAGCCCCACTTCGACAGGTTTCACAAAAACCTCCCCGCTCTCAGTCTGACTGGATTCAGACTATCAAGAGTCTCGTCAGAGCTAAGGGCTTTTCGGCAAAGTCTGCAAGGGCTATTGCCAATGCACGTAGACCTTCCACATCTAGAGTCTACCAGTCGAAGTGGGACGTTTTTCGACGTTGGTGCAGGACTCATAAAGTTTCCTCCTCCAGTACCTCTGTGACTCAGATAGCAGATTTCCTTCCTTATCTTCCTGAGGGAAAAATGCGGGTTAGTAGTCTCCACCATCAAGGGCTACAGGAGCATGCTTTCCTCAGTTTTTCGTCATAGAGGATTAAACATATTCCGAAGACAAGGACCCTCCAATGACTTAATCAGATCATTTGAGAACTGTTAAAAGAACCTCCCTACTTAAGTTCCTAGCTGAATCTAGACGTCGTGCTGCTCTTTCTGAGGTCCTCAAGATTCGAACCTCCCCATTCAGCTTCGTTCAGAGACCTTTCGATGAAGACTTTTTCTCTGTGCGTTAGCTTCAGCGAAGAGAGTCGGCGAGCTGCAGGCTCTAGAAGGTGAGGTAGATTTTCAAGGAGGATCCGCGTTTTGCTCTTTTCTTCCGGCTTTCCTAGGCAAGAATGAAAACCCTTCCTTAACCATGGCCCAGGAGCTTCGAAATTAAAAGCTTGTCCTCCTTAGTTGGGACAGAAGAGGAGAGATCTCTTTGCCCTGTGAGAAGCCTGAAATTTTATCTTCAAAGGAAGAGAAGACTAGCTGCTAATGAGAGCAATCTCTGGTGCTCTGTAAGGGACCCCAGTAGGCCCTTATCAAAAAATGCCCTCTCTATTCTTTATCAGGAATGTTATTAGAGAAGCCACACATCATGCAGTCAGCAACAGTTTAGTCTTCTGAAAGTCAAGGCGCACGAAGTGAGGGCCATCGCGACATCTTTGGCTTTCAAGAAGAATATGTCTTTACAAAACCTCATGAAGGCCACTTTTTGGAGGTGTGAATCAGTCTTCTCCAATCACTACCTAAAAGACGTATCGATTACGTATGAAAAGTGTTTTGGGCTAGGCCCTTACGTATCGGCGGATTCAGTGCTGGGGCAGGGAGCTGAAACACAATCCTTTTTTAATTCCTTCCCCTGTTATTTTTAATTTGGAGTTTTTGGTTGTACGAAGGAGGTTGCAGGAGGCAGCTCCTTCTTTCGTATACTAATATTAGTAATTGGTTAGGTGATCGGTTGTGCTTGAGGCTCCTTGCGGTTGGTAGTGATAGGCTCTGGCATGTAAGCGGGTTGATCCCCATTGACCAGACCCTGTTTTGATTCTGGCAAGTAAGTGGACTCGTTCCCATTGGTAGACCCAAAGAGTTCTTCAGCTATAGGTAACGCCCTCGCTGAGACTCTTTAGGCAACGCAGACTAATAGACAGTAACTATGAAGTCTTCTGCCTAATTCAGGTAAGAACCAAGGGTTTATTTTTATTCCTTTAACATGTGTTGTCCCCACTTTCTAGGTGAGTATGTGTCTCTTTCCCTCCACCAAGGGTGTCAATCAGCTAAGTATATATCTGGCAGGGAAGTTCATGTACAAAAATGATATTGTTAGTATACAATAAAGTTTTGTACATACTTACCTGGCAGATATATACGATTGATGGCCCGCCCAGCCTCCCCTCAGGAGACAGGTGGAAGAAAATAATCTGGCAAGAAAGGGGGACTGGTTCTTACACCCGCCACCCAGCGGCGGGTAAGGTAGATCACCTGACCTACCTGTAGTGTGTGCCGCGAGTTTTGAATTTTCTGTCGTGACGTCAGAGACCTAAGCTAAGTATATATCTGCCAGGTAAGTATGTACAAAACTTTATTGTATACTAACAATATCATTTTTGGTATAAACTTGCTAGCATTATCATCAATAATATTTTCAAGATGTTGATAGGCATGCACTGGAGATGTAAATTCATCATACTCTTTATCGGTGTGTGAACACTTTTCATAAGCTGCCCAGTCTGCCTCGTCTATCTTCCATTTTGGTGGACACTGAGAAGGAAGATTATGGACATAATTTAACATTATTGGCCAATGGTCACTGCCATGTAGGTGTTCATTTACTGACCAAAGGTAGTCTAATCGAATGGATGAGGAACAGATTGATAAATCATTGGCTGATGTAGAGTTGTGGAATACATCATACCTAGTTGGAGAACCATCATTCATTAGTACTACATCATTGTTGTCGATTAATTCTTCAACAAGATTACCCCATCTATCACACACATTTCCACCCCATAAAGTATGCTTTGCATTAAAATCACCCATTAAAATAAAAGGGGCAGGAAGCTGATTGATCAGGTCTTGGAGGTCAGAAAGGCTAAGCCTTCTTGGATTCCCAGCATGATCGAAGAGGAAAAGTTCTAAAGATGGTTCAATATATAGCGAGCATAAAGTAATTTTTTTTCCGATATGAGTTCTAACTGCACATGCCTGTAGTGGTGTATTGAGTAGGATTGTTTCAAATTTTACAGATTTGTGAATAATAAAACCTGTACCACCTTGAGCTCTTGCAGCCTGCAAAGGAGGGGATCTACAAAAATGATAATTGAGTCCAGGATTAAATGGTTTGTCACTGATCTTGGTTTCCTGTAGACAAATTACCTTCGTGTCCGAGTCCCTGGTTAAAGTTTTTATTTGCTCAATGCTAGTACTTAGACCTCTGCAATTCCACTGGATAATAGACATTATCTTTTGTTATTATTTTTCTTTGTCTCATTTGTCTTTTGGGACTTTTCAGATGAAGCCATGTAAGGCCTGGAGATGGAAGGCTTACTAGGCCACTGCTCTTCTTTTCTTTCTTTCTGTGATCTTTATACAAGTCAACCTTGGGATCATGAGCAATAGGGCACTTACCTGATTTGGATGAAGGTGAGGAGGGATGGGGACCTTTTCCTCTTTGGAAGATCTTGTTTTCCAATCTCCATCAAATCAGGTAGAGATTCTGCCTGAGACAATACATTTGAGGTGGTGGAAGCCACATTGGCTTCCTTGGAGGATTGTGCTAGAACTTCAACAGTTCGAGCACTTGGCCCAGAAGGCTGGGCTACTACCTCTAGGAGAGTGCTCCTATCGGTGACACTACTTTTGGTGTGGTGGAAAACCATCTTGACCTCTCTGGAAGGTTTGTGCTCTGGCTTTTATAAGCTGAGCACTTGACCCAGATGGCTGGGCTACTACCACTAAGGGAGATGCACCTGACGGGCCAGGTGCTACCACTGGTCCCCCCGGCCAGGTGGAGCTACCACTGGTCTGTGGGTAGTAAGGGGTAGTGGATTATAATCTTTTTGGTGGCATCTTAACCGCATGAGCAAAATTATGTTGTCGATTGAGTAAATGCTTTGCATAACCTACACTAATATGTTCAGCATTTGCTTTCATGATGGCAGCTTCTTCTTTCTTGTATTCTCTACAAATTTTTATCATTTGATTTATGATGATCTTTACAGTTTGCACCAGTTGTATCTCTGTTGCATTGTCCATGTTCTAACGAAGAACAGTTAATACAGATCTTCGTATTATTGCAGTACTGGGAAGGGTGACCGTACTTGAAACAATTAAAGCATTGTAAAGGCCTAGGTTTATATTTCTCGAACACGTACTTTTTCATTCTCAATAATTATATGATCTGGTATGACAGGGGTTTCAAATGTTAAAACTACCATGCTTGTTTGAGGGATCTTACTTACTTTCCCAAAC
>NC_087210.1:80722762-80748108 GCF_015104395.2 Macrobrachium nipponense | reverse complement strand
AAGGTTTTCCTCTTGTTACACCTTTCAAGCCTTTTACTGTTAATTTCTTTTTCAGCGCGGATTGACCTCATATTTGCTAAAATTATCCCCTTTTTTTCTTTTTTCTTTCTCTCCACATGACAGGTTGGTAACCAAAGATTCTGTTTTGGTGTTTCGTGTATCCGATCATCACACTTTGGTGAGAGATTCTATTATTGGTGAGGCAACTCTCAATCTCTCTGATGTTGTGGCCAATAATGAAGGTCGATCAAGTTCCTCTCACACACTCACTCTTAATCCACCTCCTGGATCTTGCGCACCTGCAGGTATGTTGTGTTGTTATTATTATTACATAACTAACTGGGTGGAGCAGTGACTAGGATATAGTACTTGTAGAAAAGTGATATAATTGATAACCTTTCTTCCTGTCTAATGTCATGAGAGAAGGAATGCAGGGAAAGATAAGGCAAAAGTTTTAAACTAGGGGAATTTTTCAGTTTTATTTGGCCTCATGTCTTTTGGTTGCAAGTGAATGCAGTTGCTAAATTGTTTTTCATTTTAATATTTCTGTATTTTATAACTATTAATATTTTATATTGATTCACTTTCTCAGTATCTCCAAAACCTACCATCACTATATCACTTGATGGACTTCGCAACTTAACACCCAGTGGAGTCCGGCATAAAGAAGTTGGTTACAATCTTCCTACAGGTAAGTTTTATGAATTTTAAGCTCCAGGGTTAAGTTGAACTATATAATGATAATCAGAAGGAGGGCATTGAGTGTGAAAAATATTTGGAATCTGAAAGGTCCTATGGGTTGTTCTATACTTAGTTGAACGATATGGTGATAATCATAATGAGTGCATTGAGTACTAAGAATATTGAGAATTTGAACAGTCCTGTTCTTTTCTTATTATTGTGGTGATATGAGGATTTTTTATCATCTTAAAATAAAGGTAGATTTTTATAAGTGAGCCATTATTAGTGATAAAGCTACATTTTGCAATTTGTGAACATGCTTGAAAGAAATTTGCAATTTGTTTTCTAATTTTTTCAGCAAAGGAGAAAGGAGCATCAGTTTAGTGCCACGTTGATTTTTTAAAAATTCCTACTGATATATTCTTTTTCAGTTGTGAATGTGAATAGTGGGAGTGCCAGTGCAATTGGGGATAATAGTGTAACTGTCCGTGTTGGTGAAAATATTCGTGCAGGTGGTAAGACTCCTCCTCCGGTACCCCCACCTCCAAAGCCAGAAGTAGTAGATGGACATCCTGCAGGGGGACCAGCAATGTTACCTGCCATAACCTCAGGTTCTACAGTGACCCATGCCCATGCTGCAGCTTTGAATCCCATCCCTTCTTTGCCAGCCATCAATAGTGACAGCCAGGCAAACCTTTCTTTACATGTTACCCCAAATGTTCGCCCAAGGGCTAGTGTAGGGAATGGTTCTGCAGTATTAGTTTTGGGTGAAGAAAGCCCCACAGAAGGGACAGCCAATCAAAATGATGCACCTGATGGACCTTCAGCTGAACCGGGGGCCAGTGCAAGAGTAGCTGGAGGAGCAGCTTCCATTGCAGCCGGAACATCTTCCTCCATACCCAGTTATCAGGCTTCATTTCCTATGCGTAGTAGTAATGCAGCTAACGGTCAGCTGCCGACTAATTCAGTCCCTAAAACTTCTTCGCCAGCTGCAAAGCCCACTCCTCCTGCTGTTGCCCCTAGAACAGCTAACCGACGCGGTCACAAATATAAACGTAACTCAGGTAAATTGCAATGTGTTTTGATAAGTATATTGATCATGAATACAGTTTAGATTTTTATATCATTCACTTTACTTTTCTTACTTTTGTATTTTTTGTGGAGTTTCTCTATAAGAGTGACTGAGTTAGTTTGCGTCACTTCAGTGCAGTATGCATCAGAAGGCAAAGTTTTATCCTGGACTTTCATGAATTGTTAAAATTTGTTAAAGGTTCAGTAACCCATCTTGTGAGATAGTGTAAGTTGTTGGATTTGTGATATAAATTCCTGGTGCAGAAGAGTTGTAAGTCTGACAAAAGTTTGCAATTTTGTAGAAAGTAGTGGACAGTTTTTTTGTGTGTGTGCTTACATAATTGTAGAGTTGCTTGACATTAGCTGGTTATTAATGGGATCTCATGCAAAAACAATTGTTTCATGTAGCATAGGTTGAATATCAGTACAGTGCATAACCTAATTTTGATGAAGAAAATTAAATGCTAAAGTTTTGCAGCATGATATACCAATTCAGTAAAGGTGTCAATAATGAAGTGTTGAATCTTATGAAATTGATACTTTTAGTCTATTTTTCATAAATAGAAAAGTTTGCATTATACTCTGGGAAAATATGCTAGCTTAAGTAAAGAGTAAAAAAAAAAATAAGGGCTTTACCATTATCAACTAATAAGTTAAGCTGAGAAACTTCATTTCATAATATTTTACTATTGAGAGAGGTGTTATGTTAACATTTCAAACCACTGGCTCTTGCATAAAGATGTTACGTAAACAACAAACCTTCCTTGCAAGTATTATTTCCAAACTTACATTGAAATTGTTATATGATGGTTATGGCAAAGTTAAATGAACCTGGCTGTTAGAGTTCCCTCACTCATCCAGTTGTCTGTTTACTTTTTTAAAACCACAGGGACAGCAGATGGAGCCAGTAGTAGCGGTGCATCACCAAGTACATCCAATAAGAACAGTACCACTAATGCCGAGGGTAATCCAAGTGGAAGCAGAAATAACAGTAATTCTAACGATCCTAATGTACCTAAAAACCAAGAGGAACCACTTCCACCTGGGTAAATGTCTGTCTGTATTAGGTTATTAGGAACAGAGATAGGGAATATTATCTGAAGTTATCTTTGGTAGAGTCTGTACCATGGATGAAGTTTTTCCTGTTACTACTTATTCATTGGGTAATTAGATTCTGGTTGATTAGTTTTATATTTTGTAGCTGTCTAGTGCATTCTCGTTTCCAGATATGCGTGTTACTGGAAAAGGAGTATAAATCATCAAGGTCATCCTTATTGTGTTTGCTTCATATTTTCTCTTCTGGATTAGATATGAAATGAGTCATCTCCAGTCTTATTTTTTCAGTCTGGATTGCTTGTAGTCTGGCTTTTGTTTTGTCTTTTTCCATAAATTTTTTGAGTTCCATTCTACTGGTTGTTTACCCTTGTTTTCTTTCCAAATCATCTGTTTTTTCAATTAACTGCTTTTCAATCACTTCATAATATGTCTACACTATCTAATGTCCTCAATTTACTTTTCAACCATTAGTCACTACATCTCTATGCATTGTCTTTTATAATCTCATTTACCCTACCATGAATCCTGGCATTCTGTAATCACTTCAATGCAGAATCTCCAGTATTTGTTTTTTGTCAGTGTCCTTGACTACGCCTCTTAGATTAGGACAGGCCTTTTGAGTATCATAAATTTATACCTTAATTATTGATACTTTTTAATTACTGTCGAAATAGCAATTTCTTTCCATTTTGTCCATGTTACTGCAATTTTTCTTACTATCCCCCTAAAATGACCTCAAGGTAACAAAGAATCTGCTTCTTCTTAAGGTTGGCCCATTCACCACAGCAAGGTACACCTCCACTTTTCTTACTTTTTTCCCACCATTATTCTCATTGTTTAATTCATTTTTAATTTTGGAGCTTTTATATTTTATCTCTTGCTATACTGTACATACTGACTTTAGTCTGGAATAGGGATTAGCTGGTTACTGGTCATTACCTCAGTGAGTGTTATGGCCTTCAGGCTGGCAATTTTCTTTATGGTAGTCATCACTTAAAACCTGCGACTGCTCTAGCAATGCAAGGCGTAAGAGCCAAGCCTTCTCCTTTAGCAAGTATTTGTAGTTTTCAAGTTTGTTCTAATATTTGAACACATATCTTAATAGTGGGGCTCGTTCCTTTTTTATCTCTAGAAAAAGGATATTTATTCTTTTCTCATATCCATTTCTAGAGCAGTATTTCACTGTAGATGAGGAGTCTTAGGCCACAGGTAAATTGCTGTGTGCCTTTCCATTTTCATCCTTACATTTGGAATCTTTGGCATAAGCTTACTTTTGAAACTTATCTCCTTCCATTTATAATTCTAATTTGATAACAATATTTAGTCGAAAATTGTGATGTAGCAATGTGTCTAGTGTTCTCAACAAGTTACTGCTACATAATAATAATTGACTATTCCCTGTACTATAAAGATGTCTTTCTCATATTAACAGGGCAAATTATTTATTGATTTCCAGGTGGGAGATGAGACATGACCAGTATGGTAGACGATATTATGTTGATCACACAACAAGGTCTACTACCTGGGAAAGACCAAAACCACTTCCTGCAGGCTGGGAAGCACGACGGGATCCCAGAGGTAGAGTTTATTACGTAGACCATAACACAAGAACTACCACATGGCAACGGCCAACTGTAGAAAACATAAGGTAAGACAGTATTGTTAACATGTAAGGATAATGGTTTATGATGTCACATTGAAATAATAGCTGAATATGTATTATTTTCTTGATGTACTTAAGGCTGTGTTTGCCTGATTTTTAAGCTGCTCTTCACTTATTATTTGTAGTTTTCAATGAAAGATCATTCAGTTTGGAAAACAAAAATGATCATAATCCTTTCATAAAATGTTTTTGTTTCAGACAATTCGAAGAGTGGCAGGGAGAGCGTCAACACATAGCCCAGTTGAGTTCTCAGCGATTCCTATACCCCAATCAAAATCAAGAGACTGATAATGATCCACTTGGACCCTTGCCAGCTGTAAGTCTACTTTATGATGTTTTTAGACATTTGTGTGTGCTGTGATTGTTCAGTAGACAAACGAGACATCATGTAATCATCCCTTTTGGTTTTCTGTAAACGAAAACTTTTGAGATGACTTCATCTGTCCTTCTGCACTTTCTCTGTCTGCCCTCAAATCTTAGAAGCTAGTGAGGCTAGAGGGCTGCAAATTGGTGCATTGATCATTCACCCTCCAGTCATCAAACATACCAAATTGCAGCCCTCTAACCTCTGTAGTTTTTATTTTATTTAAGGTTAAAGTTAGACATAATCATGGATCTGACAAGGCTTTAGGACTGGCCACCACTGAGGCATGGTTATAATTGTATGAGCCAGGGCTCATACAGCATTATACCAAGACCATGGAAAGGTAGATCTATTTTTAGTGGCATTGATTAGATGCTGTATAGAAAACTTCATTGCGCCGAAGAAACTTCAGTACATTTTTTGCTTGTTTATTCTGTCTTAAGTTTTTGTTACATGTAACTTCCCTGCCAGATATATACTTAGCTTAGGTCTCTGACGTCACGTCAGAAAATTCAAAACTTGCGGCACACGCTACAGGTAGGTCAGGTGATCTACCTTACCCGCCGCTGGGTGGCGGGTGTAAGAACCAGTCCCCCTTTCTTGCCAGATTATTTTCTGTCGCCGCTGGACAACACCTGTTTGTTCAGTCCTTACGATAGTTAATTCTTTCTCGTTGCCGACGAATTGGATTTTGGTGAAGTACCCTTTGTTTGTTGGCTTGGCATACGCTTTTTGGATTGTTATTTGGATTTTTCTTTTGGCTTTTTCTTAGAATTAATAATCATGGATGATTCTGAAGTTAAGAAACCTAGTTTATTTAGGGTTTGTTCAGTGAAGGAATGTAAAGTTAGACTTCCTAAGCTGCATTAGATCCTCACTCTGTATGTACATCTTGTAGAGGGAATGAATGCTCTTTTATTAACCCTTGCAAAGAGAGTGAGAATTTGGATGAGGATGGTTGGAAGGCTCTTTTCTTCTTATGTGAGAAAGTTAGAGAAGGATAGGGCGCGCAAGGCTTCTTCAAGGAGCTCTAGTAGATCGAGGGTGAGTGAGATTGACGCTGAGAACCCTGTAGTAGAAGTAGTTCCTTCTCCAGTTTCAGCCCCTGCGCCCAGCTTTGATCCCGAGGATTCGTTTTCGGAAGTTGCTTCCGGGAGAGCCTCGATCAGGAGTAAGGAGAGTCTCGCTCGCTCTCGACAAGGTAAGAGTGATAGTGCAAGTGATCAGTGCAGTGCCCCTAGTGAAGTGGAGGGTGCGTTTGACTGGCTCACTAACGCTTCCAGGCCTAGACCTCTTCCAGACTCCCAGACCCATGTGGAGGAAAGTCGAAAGCCGCAGGAATGGAATTAGGGAGAACCCCCACTGGTCAGGCATCCCCTCGGCAGATCCTGTTGCTCGTTTCCCAGGCTGCCTTGGATCGAACCAAGAAGGAGTTATTGCGCCAGTGCTTCTCGTCATCTTCGTCGCCTTCTCCTAAGCGTAGATGGAGCGCCTCGGAGTCATCTCGCCCTCTCAGAGGCCTGAAAGCTCCTTGCGCCCTTCCTTCCAGCCCCGAATCCTTTGCGGTAAGAGCCCAGAAGTGGAACGCAAGAGAGCCAAGAATTCTTCTGTTTACGCTTCTCCTGTTCGGTCTCGGACTTCGGCTCCTGTTAGAGGAATTTAAGAGATCTCCTGCGCATCCTGGCGGGGTCTGCAAGCGCAGATTGCGGCTTTAGCTGATTCTATTGCCGGGACTTCTCATCGTCGGAAGGACGCCTCGCTTCCGGTGAAGAAGTCTAAGAACGTCCCTTCTGCTAGCTCTCCTCCGGCTAGAGATGTTTTTGAGCCTCGTAGCAGGAAGTCAGAAGTGCAGACTGAAGTTCGGGATCTTTCTCCGAGTAGGCTCTCCTCTCTTCCCAGCAAGAGTTTTTGAGCATGTCAGGCGTAAGGAGCCGGACAGCTCTCTCCTCAGGATTTCCGCTCCTCTTCAGTTTAGGCGTCAAGAGCTTGACAGACGTCAAGAGCCTCGTTATCGTCAGGAGCGAAGGAAGAGTTCTTCGCCTGGTTGCCGCTCTCCTTTTGACGGACACTCGGAGCCTAGTAGGCGCCAAGAGCCTAGTAGGCGCCAAGAGCCTTGTAGGCGCCAGTGGAAGCATTCTTCTCCGTTGGTTCACTCCCGATTGGATAGGCGCTCAGAGCCTTGTAAGCGCAGTGCTTCGGACAGGGACTCCTCTGTGGATGTTTTCTCTCCCCGTGGCAGGCGTCAAGAGCCTGGTAGGGGTTTGGAGTTGATAGGCACCAAGAGCCTGGCAGGCGTTTTTTGAGGAGGGCAGGCGCCAAGAGCCTAGCAGGCGCAGAGAGCCTGATAGGCGCTCTCCCTTGTCCAGGCGCTCTTCTGTGGAATTAGACTTTGTTTCCGACAGGCGAGCTTCCACTTGTAGGCGCTCTCCTAGCAGGCGCTTCCCTAGTAGGCGCTCTCCTGGTAGGCGCTCCCCAAGTAGGCGCTCTCCTAGTAGGCTCTCTCCAAGTAGGCGCTCTCCTAGTAGGCGCTCTCCAGGTAGGCGCGCTCCTGGTAGGCGCTCTCTGGTAGGCGTTCTCCTAGTAGGATCTCCCTCAGTAGGCGCTCTCCCAGTGGACATTCTCCCAGTAGGCGCTCTCCAAGGATTAGCTCTCCTCCTGGTAGTAGAGCTTCTAAACGTCATTCTTCTGAAGAATACCTTGGGGATTCTGAGGAAGATTTGCCCAAGGATGCTTCAGTTTCTTCATACAAGAGACTGACCGACCTCCTCTTGCAAGATTTTGGGGAGTCTCTTTCGGCCGTTGCTCCTCCGTCACCTCCATCCTTATTTTCAACGACCAATACATCTAAGAAGTCTTCAGTCGTTAAGATGAAACCGACAGTGTCGATGAAGAAGGCTCTTAAGAATTTTGAGACTGGTTGCTTTCGAACGCAAGAGAAAGGCAAGACCGTATTTTCTTTTCCCCCGTCCAAACTTACGGGTAAGATGGGGTTTCTGGTACGAGTCAGGAGAGCCCTTGGGTCTGACCTCTTCCCTCTCAGCAGACTCGGACTTCTCTTCGTTGGTTGATTCCGCATGTCGCTCGGCGCTTAATTCTGCAAGACGACGTGGGGTATGAGAGGTTGGATCACCCTTCTGAAGGGAATGTTCCGAGTCTTAAGAGGGTTTTACTTTCTTGACTGGACCTTGGAGTCAGGCTAAGAGGACTCAAAGATCAGACATCTTTCACCTGAAGACCTTCACGCAGTGCTGTCTTGTATGGACAAGGCAGTGAGAGACGGATCCGGGGAGATTGCTTCCCTTTTTTGGCGCAGGAGTAGTAAAGAAGAGGGCCATTTTCTGCTCCTTTCTTACCAAGGCTGTCTCTCATGCACAGAGAGCTTCCTTGTTGTATTCCCAACTTTCTCCGCAACTCTTCCCGAAGAAGATAATTAATGACATCTCCAGCTCGTTGTCAGCAAAAGCGATGCAGGATATGCTGGCTCGCGTCAGCTAGAATCCCGAAACCTTCGTTGCAACAGAAAACGAAGAAGGAAACTCAGACTAGGCAAGAGCCCTTTCGAGGAGGTCCTTCGTCCCGCTCTTCTTCCTCCAGAGGTTCGAGACCACCCAGAAGAGGAAAGACCTTCTCTCGGTCTATTAGGGCCAAGAAGTAGCTCGCCTGTCCTCCAGACAACTGTGGGTGCCAGACTTCTGAACTTTGCGGATGTCTGGCACGGAAGGGGGCGGACAACTGGTCCCTCGCTATCATCAAGAGGGGATACCTCATTCCCTTTATCTCGAGACCACCTTTGACCACCACTCCAAGGGAACTGGTGGCCAAATACAAAGACCCTCTAATGAATCAAGCCCTCGCTCTAGCAGTAGAGCTGATGTTGGAGAAAGAGGCAATAGAGATGGTACAGGACCCTCTTTCCGCGGGTTTCTACAACCGTCTGTTCTTAGTTCCCAAGAACTCAGGTAGGATGGAGGCCGGTTCTGGACGTAAGCGCCCTGAACGTCTTTGTGAAGAAGAGGAAGTTTCGCTATGGAGACGACTTCATCAGTCTTAGCAGCTCTTCGTCCCGGGGACTGGATGGTGTCACTGGACTTCAGACGCTTACTCCATGTGCTGATCCATCCTTCTTCACGCAAATTTCTAAGATTCATGTGGGGAGGGAACGTTTTTCAGTTCAGGGCCCTATGCTTCGGCCTTTCCACAGCCCCCCAAGTCTTCACTGGGCTGATGAAGAACGTTGCTCAGTGGCTTCATCTCGAGGGAGTGAGGATTTCCCTCTACTTGGACGATTGGCTAATCAGGGCAAGTCCAAGGAGAAATGTCTGGAGGACTTACGATTAACGCTGAATCTAGCAGCTTCTCTGGGTTTGCTAGTGAATTTCGAGAAGTCACAGCTAATCCCCAGTCAAGAGCGTATCTATCTGGGGATTCTGATGGCTTCTCAGGTTTTTCGGGCGTATCCTTCCCCAGAGAGGATAACCCGAGTTCGGAGAAGGTAGCAGTCTTTTTAGAGAAAGATGTATGCACAGCGAGGGAGTGGATGAGTCTGTTGGGGGGGACACTCCTCACTGAAGCAATTCGTTTCTCTAGGGAGGTTGCACCTCAGACCCCTACAGTTCTTCCTGACGAGGAACTGGAACCGAAGATCTCAAGGTCTAGACTTTGCGCTCAAGATCTCGCAAGAGATAAAGGAGGATCTACGTTGGTGGCTCGACCCTCTCCTGTTCAAGGAAGGCCTTCCTTGCAGGTTCGGAACCCCAGCCTAGTGTTATATGCGGACGCATCGGGACATAGGTTTGGGGAAGCTGCTCTCGGGTCGAGAGAAGTGTCAGGCACCTGGATGGGGGATCAGGTGTCCTGGCACATCAACAAGAAAGAGCTAACAGCGATTTGGTTCGCTCTCAAAACCTTCGAACCCCTCGTAAAGGGAAAGTCAGTTCAGATCAACTCGGACAACACCACAGCCCTGGCTTACATTCGGAAACAGGGGGGACTCACTCTTTCTCCCTGTACGAGACAGCGAGATCGCTCCTCCTGTGTCGGAGGAAAGGAAGATAAGTCTTCTCACCGGTTCGTACGGGAGAAAGAAATGTCAGAGCGGATCTGCTAAGCAGAAGGAATCAAGTCCTTCTCTCAGAGTGGACTCTGCACTCGGACGTATGCCAGGAGCTGTGGAGGACGTGGGGCAGGCCCCATCTCGATCTATTTGCGACCTCCAGGAATGCGAGGATAGATCTATACTGCTCCCCTATTGCGGACCCAAGAGCAGTGGCAATAGATGCATTCCTGATGGATTGGAAAAACCTGGATCTTTACGCGTTCCCGCCTTTCAAGATTCTAGGGGAACGCTAAGGAAGTTCGCAGCTTCAGAGGGAGCAAGGATGACTTTGATAGCTCCGTTCTGGCCCGCCCAGGACTGGTTCACAGAGGTACTGGAATGGCTGGTGGGATGTTCAAGATCCCTACCACTAAGAGTCGATCTGCTCAAACAGCCCCACTTCGACAGGTTTCACAAAAACCTCCCCGCTCTCAGTCTGACTGGATTCAGACTATCAAGAGTCTCGTCAGAGCTAAGGGCTTTTCGGCAAAGTCTGCAAGGGCTATTGCCAATGCACGTAGACTTCCACATCTAGAGTCTACCAGTCGAAGTGGGACGTTTTTCGACGTTGGTGCAGGACTCATAAAGTTTCCTCCTCCAGTACCTCTGTGACTCAGATAGCAGATTTCCTTATCTTCCTGAGGGAAAAATGCGGGTTAGTAGTCTCCACCATCAAGGGCTACAGGAGCATGCTTTCCTCAGTTTTTCGTCATAGAGGATTAAACATATCCGAAGACAAGTACCTCCATGACTTATCAGATCATTTGAGACGGTTAAAAGAACCTCCTACTTAGTTCCTAGCTGAATCTAGATGTTGTGCTGCTCTTTCTGAGGTCCTCAAGATTCGAACCTCCCCATACAGCTTCGTTCAGAGACCTTTCGACGAAGACTTTTTCTCTGTGCGTTAGCTTCAGCGAAGAGAGTCAGCGAGCTGCAGGCTCTAGAAGGTGAGGTAGGTTTTCAAGGAGGATCCGCGTTTTGCTCTTTCTTCCGGCTTTCCTAGCCAAGAATGAAAACCCTTCTTCACCATGGCCCAGGAGCTTCGAAATTAAAAGCTTGTCCTCCTTCGTTGGGACAGAAGAGGAGAGATCTCTTTGCCCTGTGAGAAGCCTGAAATTTTATCTTCAAAGGAAGAGAAGACTTGCTGCTAATGAGAGCAATCTCTGGTGCTCTGTAAGGGACCCCAGTAGGCCCTTATCAAAAAATGCCCTCTCATTCTTTATCAGGAATGTTATTAGAGAAGCCCACACATCGTGCAGTCAGCAACAGTTAGTCTTCTGAAAGTCAAGGCGCACGAAGTGAGGGCCATCGCGACGTCTTTGGCTTTCAAGAAGAAATATGTCTTTACAAAACCTCATGAAAGCCACTTTTTGGAGGTGTGAATCAGTCTTCTCCAAATCACTACCTAAAAGACGTATCGATTACGTATGAAAAGTGTTTGGCTAGGCCTTGCGTATCGGCGGATTCAGTGCTGGGGCAGGGAGCTGAAACACATCCTTTTTAATCCTTTTCCCTGTTAGTTTTTAATTTGGAGTTTTTGGTTGTACGAAGGAGGTTGCAGGAGGCAGCTCCTTTCGTATTCTAATATTAGTAATTGGTTAGGTGATCGTTGTGCTTGAGGCTCCTTGCGGTTTGGTAGTGATAGGCTCTGGCATGTAAGCGGGTTGATCCCATTGACCAGACCTGTTTGGATTCTGCCAAGTAAGTGGACTCAGTTCCCATTGGTAGACCCAAAGACCCAAAGAGTTCTTTAGCTAGGTCACGCCCTCACTAAGACTCTTTAGGCAACGCAGACTAATAGACAGTAACTATGAAGTCTTCTGCCTAATTTCAGGTAAGAACCAAGGGTTTATTTTTAGTTCCTTTAACATGTGTTGTCCCCACTTTCTAGGTGAGTATGTCTCTTTCCCTCCACCAAGGGTGTCAATCAGCTAAGTATATACTGGCAGGGAAGTTCATGTACAAAAATGATATTGTTAGTATACAATAAAGTTTTGTACATACTTACCTGGCAGATATATACGATTGATGGCCCGCCCAGCTCCCCTCAGGAGACAGGTGGAAGAAAATAATCTGGCAAGAAAGGGGACTGGTTCTTACACCCGCCACCCAGCGGCGGGTAAGGTAGATCACCTGACCTACCTGTAGCGTGCCGCGAGTGTTGGAATTTTTCTGTCGTGACGTCAGAGACCTAAGCTAAGTATATATCTGCCAGGTAAGTATGTACAAACTTTATGTATACTAACAATATCATTTTCTGATACATGCATAGTATCTTGACTGGAGTAATAATCTGTAGGAAACTGCTTTATTAAGGAAAATGCTGTGCATCACAACTGTTGCTCTACTCAGAAGAAGTGCTAAATTAAAGCATTTGCCAAGTTCACAAATATTAAACCATTGACCTACCAAGACAATTATATTTGTATTTTATTTTTACTCACACATTTACAACTTATATGTGAACATACTGATGTATAGCATATCAATTTTTTCTCCATTGTACAATAAAGCAAGTCTGTTCTCATCTATAATCTGAATTAAGTTGCAGAACTATTGTCCTAAAATTGTATAGTACAACAGGGTAAGCACTCATATAATGTTAACATGGTGCAAATGAGAAAAATTTTGAATGGAAATAAGCCTGTTTTTGGTTAATGAGTTTCGTATTAATGCATTTTCAAATGTCATGCAGTCAAAGCACATACAAATGTTTGGTGGCATTTGGATTCATACTAAATAAAGTGTTGTATAGATTATTCCTTATTCCAACCAAATAAGAATATCAGCTGAATGATGTAATTAAATGATTTGATGATATAAATTTATGTAGACTGAAAGTGGAGGTATGGGGCAAGTAAATTGTTCCGACACGGCATACAAACCTTCGGTCCTTTTACAATAGGAAGGTACTAGCGGCAGCTGGATAGGTCGTAAGCTTCGAACAAGGGGTTCGGTAGTTAACTGCTTGTCCGACAGGCCGCGCGCGCGCGACTGGGAGGTAAAGAACAAATCACTTTTTTGCTTTCGGCCTGCTGGCGTGTGGACGTGTATCATCGCTCTCTGCCCGCTTCATCGTCGTTTGCTTTCGCATGATTGTCTTTTTCTTTTTCCGATGTATCTAGTGAAACTGAATTGTAAGTACAATCATTTCATTGATTCAATTGTGAATTAAAGGATCTTGCTGCACAAACGCTCTCCGATTACCCGAGTAGTGCCGGGACTGAAGGGCGTAATTGCGGGAATTCATTTTCCCAGAATGATCCTCGTTTGTGTATGCTCGGTGCCGAGGGCGGAGCGCTCGCCTCCGAGCGATATTGGGTTAGAAATGTGTAGATGAAAAAATCGTAAGTAAGTACTCTTTTCATTTATATTTTTTGACCTATGTGCCCGTTGCCGAACGAATACTATCGCACGGAAACTTATTCAGTATGAAAGTGGAATCGCAAGTACAGTATTCTTTTTCATTTCATAGATTTTATTGTAGCAATACTCATTTGGATCAGTTTCCGAGCTTGCAGGAGATTGATCCTTCCCCCTTTTTATGTTGAATGAAGTGAAATCGCAAGTACAGTTCTTTTTCATTTTCATTTTGTTATTGAGATTGCATTGTTGACTGGGATCAATGTTCCGTTATTCATGGGAATTGATCCTTCTCTTTTTGATTGTATGAAGTGAAATCGCAAGCGCAGTAGTCTTTTCATTTTCATATATCTGTTGATTGCATCAATTCGTTATGGATCAAGTTTCCAGAAACCTTGATTCATAAGGTAAGGAATGAAACCTTTCACCCTTACGCTCGGTACCGAGGGCGCAAATGCGCTCGATCCGAGCCCTTTTTCATTGTGAAGTGAATCGTTTTGCAAGATGCATTTTCATTTTGTTCCTTATTATTGATTGCATCAATATTATTTGGTTCAAGTTCCGCTCAGTCAGGGAATTGATCCGTATGCCTTGTATTCGTGCCGATGGCACGATTGCTAGAGCTCTTATTTTGTTGTTGGGTACATGGGTACTGTGCGGGGGAGGGGAACGAGAACCCCTCCGCTCAGTTCCCACTGATGACTCTTCCCCTTGGGGGGGGGGGAGGTTATCGGCGTTCTTCTCCTCGCCCGATCCGTCGAGCGCGGGGGAGGGCGCTCGGTGCCCGATGTACAATTGTATTAGGGGTCTTCCACTCGTTCGGGAGGGATCAAACCCCCGCACGAGGGGTGATTTCCCCTCCATTAACGCTACCTACTTTTATTTCCCCAGGTTGATACTGCCACGAGGGTGGACCTTGGTGAGGTATGGGCGTCCTTCCAATTGCAGAGCGTGCTGGTGTCCAGGGGCGGCGGTTCTATGTCTGGGCATATTGCGGTCACCCATGGAGTGGTGACCACGCAACCAGGTGACGACGTCCCTCCTCACCTGGTGTACTCGCCTCGCGTGGTAACAGTCTTGCCTACAGCCGCTGTGAATTTGTGCCGTTCACCGTACCGAGAGGGGGGCGTGCCGCCGCCGCTCGTGGTTGCCGCGCTGCAGCGACCACACTTCCGCTGCCCTAGAACTCGCCCCTGGACCTGCCGCCGGTAACAGGATGTTGCTGCCTGCTGCTCCACTTCCTGTGTTTCCGGTGCTGCCTGCCGTACCTGCCGATTCTGGGCTGACTGTCCAGGCAGTTGCTGCGCTGGCCGTCCCTGCCGTTGCTGCGCTGGCTGTTCCTGCCGTTGCTGCGCTGGCGATCCTGCCGTTGCTGCGCTGGCTGTTCCTGCCGTTGCTGCGCTGGCGGTCCCTACCGAGGATGTGCTGGCCGTGCCATGCTGTTCCTGAGATACCCATACCTGCTGATGTCGTCCCTGTTCGTGGTGGTACTACCCCAGACTGTGGTCTGTCTGTACAGGTGCGTCCGGGCCCTGTGGCTTCGGTTCGGCTACAGCAGCCCGGCTCCGCCCTGGATAGCAGATCTTACGTCTGTCCTGAGGAAGCTGACGAAGAAGAGGAGGAAGGTGTCGTGGTCGTCGTCTTCATCTTCTTCATGGTCGTCAGCCGCCGCCTCTTCCCCTTCGACTTCTAAGGCTTTACAGCCGAGGAAGAAGAAGGTTGCCTCTCCCTCCTAAGAAGCTTCCTCGGGAGCTTCTCGGGACCCGTCTCACCTCGGTGGGACGGGAGGGTTTCTTCGCTGGTCCTCCTGCTCTTCGGGAGCGGGGCCGTCTCTTCGTTCAAGCAAGGAAGGACACTACGGGGACCAGAGGCCGGGGTACCGGCTAACACCGGTACTTCCTCGCCTGGCGTAAGTGGTTCTGCCACTGCATCAGGGTCCGTCTCGGCCTCTCGCTCGCGGGAGGTACCGAGTGTACGGTCGCCTAACAGCGACCGTGCAGCCAGGAACCAGACCTCTGAGTCCGCTCAGCGTCAGGTTCACGGCACGGGGCGGAAGACTGGTGACAGCCGCTCAGGCGACTCTCACCAGACCAGCTCTCACTCTCGCGGGTGAACAGCTGGCTACCCGGGGACGTGACGGTCCACGACCGACACGGGCTGAGGCTGGGAAGAGGTCCTCCCGTTCGCCGGTGCCAGCCACGGCTGGAACCAGCGACGTGACGTGCCGTGAGGACAAGCACCGGTTCTCAATGCGACAGTGGAGCCTGCAGGTCGCCTGACCGTCGCTCTCACAGAGAGCGATCGGGATACGGCAACCAGCACCAGCTCTTCTGACACTCGAGATCAGTGCCGCTGTGCTCAGTCCAGCCGTTCTCCACAGCGAGACGGTTCGACCAGGCCTGCAGCTCGATCGTCACCGCGGGTTGACGATCGCCTGCAGCCCTCCAAGCCTGCTGGTCCTGCCAGCTGAGCGACGAGGGAGCGTCAGGTCTGCCTCTCCCGTACCTTAACACTCCTCGGTTTACACCGGGAGGAGCGAGGTATTGAGGAGTGATCGTGAGGGGTGCGCCCCTCATGATCCCACCACGACGCCCTACGTGCCAGGCACGGTCTTGGACCGGCCAGGACGTCATGCGCAAGTGATGGGGAAAAGACCGAGGGAGGGCTGTCGCTGTTCCCCCTTCTTAGGAGGAAGGTTCTCGGAATATGCTCTTGTTCGAAGGGCTTAACGGTCCCACTCTGCAAGATGCTGTGACTTCCGAGATCCAGAGGAACTTTGCCGAGGTTACGGCGCTGATTCGTCAGCACAATGACCTCGGGGAAGGATCGCCGCTCCCACCAGCAGAGCCACGTCTCGGCTCGAGTCGTTTTGGGGCCCGAGAGGGAACCCAAATCGACGGTGGGTCGGCCGCGATCGGAGCTTGCCGACTGTGTTGAACCAGGTAGTCTCTCGTCTACCGGACAAGAAGGCTCTCTCAGTTTCTGGACGGTCGAACAAGCTACTTCACCTCCTCTACTGCGACAGAGGCGTTTATACGTGTCTTCGGACACCGTATTTAAATACCCCTTCGGTCCTCCTGAGGTTTCGACCTCGACGAGGACTGGAATGAGTCGGAGCGGTATCGGCTCTCTACTGTCAGGTGTCGATCAGCCCCACCCAGACGACGTTCACAGTGGCGGCAGACCCTTACCTACAGTGAGAGTTCGTAACCCTCCTCGGGAAAACGTTTTCTCCTGACGATACGTTTTCCCAGACTCTTAGAGGCCATCGCCGCAAGGCGAAAAAGGGCTGCTCCTACTTTTCTCCAACTGCTAGTTCCACTGGGAAGGCGAGCGAGTATCCAATTCCTCCCCCATTCCCTCTCTCCTTACGGGACCCGGTCCAACAGCAGGCGTACGTTCCAGGGGCATCGAAGGACGTAGCATGGAGACAGGAGATCAAGACCATACTGAGCAAGAGAACTGTAGAAATCGGTACGGATCAACCACCGGGCTTTACAGCCGACTCTTCCTGATGGAAAAGTCTACGACAGGCTGGCGCCCAGTGATAGATCTCTCTCCCACGAACCGGTTGGTTCGCCAGACCCGGTTCACGATGGAGACGGCACGCTCAGTGCTCGACTCTATCAGGGAGAACGATTTCATGCTTTCAGTGGACTTGAAGGATGCGTATCTACAAATACCCATTCATCAGTCCTTCGGAAAGTACCTCCGCTTCATCCTCGACGGGACGGTGTACCAGCTCAGGCCACGTTGCTTCGTCTCTCAACCGCCCCACAGGTGTTCACGCAAGTGTTCACTCTGGTGTCTGCTTGTGGCCATTCGCACGGGATCTGTCTGATGGGATATCTCGACGATTGGTTAGTCCTGGCGAGCTACCGCTCGCAGTGGCTACAGGACAGGGATCGACTGCTCGAGTTCTGTCGCGATCTGGGGATCGCTCTGAACTTCGAAAAGTCCGATCTCGAGCACAAGCAGAGGATGAAGTACCTGGGTATGCTGATCGACACGGTAGCAGATTCAGGGAGGCGGCCAACCAGTTCCTTGTCTCGGAGGAACAGGTAGCTCAGCAATGGCAAGTCGTGATCGACACCTGTCGTCACTCTGGGGCGGGAAGCCAGTCCCTAACGGGCGTCTTCACCTGCGGTCTCTTCAGGGAGACCAAAGGAGAGTTGGTCACAGGCGACGGATCCCCCAAGCCTCCCTTGATCACTGACACAGGAGGTGAGGCAGGACCTAGCCAGGTGACTGGACGACAGGAACCCCTCAAGAGGAGTGCCTCCGCGCACTCTCCCCCCGGACATGCAGCTGCTCTCAGACGCATCGACCGAGGGATGGGGCGCACACCTGGAAGAGTTGCGGACTTCAGGAGTGTGGTACGAGAACGACAAGCACCTTCACATCAATGTACTGGAACTAAAGGCAGCGTTCCTTGCTCTCCAAGAGTTCCAGGACCGCTTGATGAGACACTCAGTGGTGTTGATGTACGACAACACCACTGGTGGTGGCTTACGTCAACAAAACAGGGGGGACCTAGTGTCTCTCCCAGTTGTATCAGTTGACTCGGCAGGTGCACGAGTGGGCCGAGGCACACTCAATAGAGCTGTCGGCACGCTACATTCCAGGGAAGGAATGTAGTAGCAGACACGCTCAGCCGTCGGGATCAGGTGATAAGGACCGAACGGTCTCTACACCCAGGACGTGGCGGAAAGGCTCTTCGACCTGTAGGGGCGACCAGTCGAGGATCTGTTCGCCATCCGGCACAACAGGAAGCTCCAGGTGTTCGTTCTAGGCCGTGCCAGGATCCATGGGCAGCTGCAGAGGACGCTCTTCAACACCCGTGGGACAACCTCTTCGCCTATGCCTTTCCCCCGTTCAGCCTGATTCGCAAGGTGATCAGTCGAGCACTGGTCATCCCGAATCTCAGGATGATCCTGATGGCTTCCAAATGGCCACAAGCCATTTGGTATCCGGACCTGCTGGCTCTTCTCGTAAGAGAACCGAGAGAGAGTTCCCCGTTGGCACAACTTCTCGCCCAGCCACACGTCGAGAGGTTACCACCGAAGCAGTCCAGTTTTCTACGTCTTCACGGCTGGCTGTTATCCACCTTCTCTTGCGAACGAGAAGCTTTTTCGTTGCGCAAAACAGAGATGGCTGGAAACGTCCGTCAGTCCTCTGCAGCTGTGTACCAGGGGAAGGTCGGCCGTCTTCGGTGGTTGGTGTCATAGACGGGGCCCATCTCCTCTCAGAGCCAATCTTCAGCAGGTAGCGGATTTCCTCGTTTTTCTTCGCCGAGGAAGCTCCTCTAAGTTCCCACAGTCAAGGATACAGAGCCGCCTGTCGCTCTCCTGAAACTGACGGGATTGGATATCTCGAACTCGTTCGAGATCTCCTTGCTTAGTAGCAGCTTCCAAAGGTCTTACCAACCAGGGAACTCGAATGAACCTCGTCTGGCTGGACCTGGCATCGGCGAAGAGAGTACGGGAACGTCATGCAGATAATGATGTGGATGAGATGCTGCTCTGTCCTGGGAGGACGCTACGGCGCTATCTGAAGAGAACTCGACACCTCGGGCCTGAGGGTCGACGCCTCTTCGTTAGCAATGGGGGTCAACAAGAAAAACGAAGTATCAAGAACACTCTTTCGTCCTGGCTGCGTGAGATCTTCAGGAGGGCGTATGAGGCTGATGACATCCGTACGTCCCGTCCGAGAACTCACGAAGTTAGAAGTATTGGCCCCTCGTCGGCGTTTCGTAAGAACTTCTCCGTGGCGCAGGTATGGAAGGCAGTGGTCTGGTACAACCAGACCACCGGCAACTTCCCTATACCTATTGGATATTGCCCATAGGTCCTTGGATCGGTTTCCTTAGGACCTGTGGTGGCTGCTCAATACGTCGTCTAGCGAACCCAGACCCTAGCAGGCTGAACAGCATCGAGTCCTGGTGTGACTGTATGAATAGATAGTGATGAGGAAGTGACTGGCTTCTCTTCTATCTTTTCTTCCTCTCTACCTGTGGGTAGAGGGATACGGTCATCACCCTGCTGGATAAGGACGAGATGCCGGTGAGCTATACGACAGAGCCCCATCCTATCCCTTGCACGAGGGATGGGAGCAGAATATCCACCACTTCCTTCTACAAGGGGGGGAAGTGGATGCCTACAAGAGTCAAAATCATGACTTTAACTTTGCTCCTGTACAGGAACAAGTTCTTACATTGCTGGTACGAAGAGATGCGCATGCCTCTCTTAGTACTCGGTCCAGAGGTCTGACCATTGATCCTGCGGTGCACACCCCGATCAATCGGACAGAGGCTTGGATCCCTCCCTCGCTCTTACGACCAGGGAGGCTTCCAAGGTTGGGCGAACACCAGTCTGTTCACAAAAGACTCAGATTCCACCCACCAAGAAGTGAGTCTTCCTATTGTAAAATTTGGCGGATCCGAAGGTTTTGTTTATGTTTGCCGTGTCGGAACAAATGACAATTTGTCCAAAATTGCATTTTTCCTAACTATACAAACCTGAAGGTCCTCCTTTTACACATAGCCCCACCTCATGCCACCCCTCACTCTGCAGTTTTTTGCTGGGGCCAAAAGCAAAAGTGATTTGTTTACCTCCCAGTCGCGCGCGCGCGCCTGTCGGACAAGCAGTTAACTACCGAACCCCCTTGTTCGAAAGCTTACGACCTATCCAGCTGCCGCTAGTACCTTCCTATTGTAAAAGGACCTCAGGTTTGTATAGTTAGGAAAAATGCAATTTTGGACAAATTGTCATTTTTCCTATCAGTTTGAAATTTATTTGATATAACCACAACATATATTTTTAACTTTAAAATAGGTGTCCTTCCAGTTGTTAGTATTCTAAATTTTAACTGACAACAGAAGTCAATTGTAGATTCACTTAGGGGTGTGTAATTTTATTTTCCCTTCGTTTATGTTCTCAGGGCTGGGAAAAACGACAAGAACCAAATGGAAGAATATACTTTGTTAATCATCGAAACAGAACTACTCAGTGGGATGATCCTCGGACACAAGGGTGAGTGCTTGAGTTCTGTAATGTTTACTCCATAAGAAATTAAGATTCCCATTTTACAGTATTACAATTTGTTGAAGCCTGTGATTATTTTTATAAGATGTATTAGGTGAGATTCGCTCCCAGTTTTTTCTATTCATGTACATAATTCATCATATGAGAAGTAACAGACTGATAAATCCTGGCAATCATCTGTAATGACTGTCATAGCAAATTTATATTAATGTTAGCAAGTCTTAAACACTAAAAGGTGTTATTGTGAATCTGAAGTGAAAAATCCTCATATGGATTAGGATCAACAAAATTAATTTTGATCAAGCCATTATCCTCATGGATAATCGGTCATCCCTCCCTCCAAATGAGGAATTCATGACGGCAAATGTCAGATGGTAGTGCATCTTTTTGTGCTGAAGGGTTCCCATTTAGATTACCCTAGGGTGGCATTTAGCATGTAAAGGTCTTTTTGACTTTGCAGACAGTGTGCATCCAAAACTGTCTGTAAAATTGAGGGTCTGCTGCATACAAGTATGCTAAACTGATTATTTGCAACAGATGCTTTTCAATCTTCTCTAAAATAATTAGTGTAAAATTAAGGCTCTAAAATAAGTATTGCAAAATTAAGGCTATCCACATCCGTGGAATTAGGCAAGATAAGCCATAATAAGATTTTATTGTATGGTTGATGGTATATGTATAGCTTTTTTATAATAGCTGGAGTTTGAGTATGTCATTATCTGGTTATTTGTCAACCTTCAGTTGCAAAAGCATTGACCTTATTCTTTGTCTGTCGCAGCATGGTTCTTGAGGAGGAACCTCTACCAGATGGGTGGGAGATGAGGTTAACGGAGGATGGCCGTCAGTATTTTGTTGACCATAATACCCGCCAAACTACATTTCAAGATCCTCGGCCTGGAGCTAAGCAAATGTAAGTATTTAGTTTATTCGTGTTTTCCCCCCAAAATTTATCCAATAGAATTTTTGAAAATGGAAAATATTTCACAAGTATGTTATGCATTGTGTTTTGACAAGGTTTATAACCAGCCTGAGAAGAGCCTTTATTAGGCTCAGAGGTCTGGATAAACTAATCCTTTATGTAATAATAATAATAATAATGGACAACGTTTTAAAGTAAAGTTTCTTTGTAGTGTCAAGTTATGTGTTGATTGAATAACATTAAAAATTTCAAGTTTCCACACCGATGCTACTAAGCAAGATGAATTTGTCTGAAATTTTTGTGTGCCTTTTCTTTTTATTTTATTTTTTTACTGCAGTAAATTACATAATTTTTTTTTTTTGTAGGGGTATAATTTATAAGGAAGGAAGTTTCTGCAGGGTTATGATTTGCAGTCTTGATTATTATATGGAATTGACATTTTTTAGTTTACATGAAGATGGTTAAAACTTCAAAGCATCAGACCAGTGGGAGGGAGGGGAGAGAAACCTGTTGCTGCCCAAGTCTTTGCCAGCATTTTATAAAGGCTAGCCTAGTATTTATTTTCCTGTTAGGTTATTAATAGTGATGAATACTAAAAAGGTTTTAGAATTGTTTTTTTCAAAGTTTTAACAAAAATTTTTATAGCTCCCTATTGTATTGTTATAAGGCATAACATTATTTTTGCTTGTTTATCTTCCAGCAAAGTGTATTAACCTGTATACTAGTAGCGCATCATGATCCCTTTGTAGAGTATTAATAAAAATTTCATAGCATGTCTTTGTTCATGTTGTTTTTTTTTTTTTTCAGCAATGCTAGTAGGGGCCAGTATGGTATTCCTATGGTGTATGAGCGTCTTTCAGGTGGAAAACTTGGGACAGTTTAGATATTTGTGTCACAGGTAAGCAATATCTTTTTATGTAGCAGAATTCCATCAGTCTGATTTATGCTGTACTCCATGTAATGTGAAAATTGCATTTTTGCCACACTTGCATTACTCAAGATACAGAAGAATCTCCTGGCACATGCTGACTACATCTTTATGCCTTTCCCACTTCTCTATGGAACTGTTTAGTCATCATGTCAGTTCCAGGATTGTTGTGCTAGCGCATTCTCATAAAATCAATTTTTTTTTTTGTTTTTATTATTTTTTGCATCTGTTGAGGATGTTTTTGATAAATGCTCTTTGGCTGTGACGGGAAGGTTTAGTCTCTCTCTAACATTGAATTAGTCCTTCATCTTCATCCTAACATTTTTCACATACATAGCCTCAAGAAGTAGCCATCTTTTAGTACTGTTTTACATGCCTAAAGCTACTTGTGGGTACCTCTTCTCTTGGTACATACTAGCCAAATACAGACTTGTAACTTTTACCTTTGCCCTTCTCCCAACCCTTCAGTCTCAGTTGTTTTTTTATTTCATTTCATAGAAAAGTGAGCAAGGAGTGTAGTAGGCAGAAGGGAACGTGTATAGTGGAATAACTCTAGACCTTGTTTGATAAGTGTGGTGAGACTGGTACTGTCCATTACAAGACATATTAAATATGTAATTAATGGGGTTTTGATGGAAAAATGTTTGTTATAAAGACAGCATGTAATGATTTACTGCTTATTTGCAATAAGATAATATAGGCAAGTGTAGTATATGTGAAGTAGTTCATGAAGAAAGTCACATTAACAAGTTGTGTTGTCTTCTGTGTATTAATTAAAAAAATTCTCATGCTGTAAGAGTATCTTTTGTTGGTAAGAGGATCCTTTGCAAACACTTTATCTATTTTTTTTCAGTAATGCGGTAACGGGCCATATAAAAATAAGTGTTACTCGGCAAACACTTTTCGAAGACTCCTTCCATCAGGTTATGAGATTACCGCCTTATGACCTCAGGAGAAGACTGTTTATTATATTTAGAGGAGAGGAAGGCTTAGATTATGGTGGAGTGTCCAGGTAAACAAGTTTTTTCAGTGTATAGGTATATAATTGAAGTTTTCTAATTTGAGTTTTTGTTTTTTGTAAGTACTTTGTTGTAATTATTAATGACTTGCTGGCTCGATTTTCAGAAGTTGCTATTCAGTGCAGTATTATAACTTTAAGTGGAATTTCAGTTTTCTCACTTTTATTCCATGCAGTTGTTTTAATAGTACTATATAAACATAATACATGTCATAATAATTTTATGTCATTATTCTTTAAGTGGAATTTCAGTTTTGTCACTTAATCCTGCAGTTGTTTTAATAGGTATATATAACTTTTAATAAACAGTATAATAATTTTATGTCAATAGTTTTTTTATAGTGTTTCTGTCTCTGAAGATTGTTATTTGTTCTTTTGATGAATAAGGTATATTATAGGGGTTTCATGGCACGATTATTTCTTGTCCTTACAGAGAATGGTTCTTCCAGCTGTCCCATGAGGTTCTCAACCCAATGTACTGCCTTTTTGAATATGCCAATAAAAATAATTATTCTTTGCAAATTAACCCTGCTTCAGAAGTCAATCCAGACCATTTGACATACTTCAAATTTATTGGTCGTTTCATAGCAATGGTAAGTAAAGATAAACGCTAATTTTTCCAATAGAGGTATGAGCATTGAGAGGCTTTCAAAAGAAGTTAGTTCTCCTTCTTTTCTGGAGTTGAGGTGATTGAAATGTGTAATATTAACAAAGTACTGTATATACTTATACATGTAGAAAAATATTGCTTGCTTGCTTTTTCAAATGAAATCATATAGTGGGGCTGATTTCATTGTTAATGCTAGGAGAATTTTGACTACGGTTTATGGTATGAATTCATATAATATAAAGGTGAAGAAACAAAGTAGCAATATGGGATTTTATGGCTTATTGTTTAGTTATCTATTTTTTTTTAACATTTAAGCAGACAGTGTGTTGTAGTTTTCTTTTTTTGTTCCTCCTATACGATATACAAACCTCGGTCCTTTACATAAGGAATTACTTACGGCGTAGCTGGAATTACGCCCGTTAAATCTTGAACACAAGGTGGTTAGGCAGTAAGTTACCGTGTGGCAGGCTTAGCCTGCCCGGATGTAAACACTCCACTTTGCCGTAAGTTATTCCTTATGTAAAGGACCTCGGGTTCGTATAGTTAGGAAAAATACAATTTACTTCCAAAAATTATGATATTCACCAGAGTTATTCTTTACAGGCCTTATATCATGGAAAATTCATCTATAATGGGTTTACCATGCCATTTTATAAGCGTATGTTGAGTAAGAAGCTCACCATGAAGGACTTGGAATCAATTGATCCTGAATTTTACAATTCCCTTTGTTGGATACGTGATAACAATATTGAGGTGAGAAGAACTGGCGGTTTGATTAATTTTTTTTTTATATTGTAAGAATCATTTTGTTTTATGACAAATTTTTGTATTCATATTTCTTTGTGTACTGGAAAAAATGAGTAGAGATGTTGAAATAGAGTATAACGTAGATTTGATGTCTCATTGGTCTCATTAAACACAGTTGTGTAATATAGTAATAATAATAATGATAATAATAATAATAATAATAATGAAAATATGGTGCCAACAAGATTGCCAACGATGCATGTACACAAATAGATGAAGTACATAGAATAAGGAACTGATAGCAACAAAGCCTAAGTTGAACACACTGAAAATATTCCAATGTTTTTGGGGGGTAGAATGTCTGATGAATCCACACTACCTAACCCTCTAGTTTTCTTAGTTATATTAAGTATTCTATAACAGTAGTGGTCAAATGCTGTTCAGCATTGACAGTTGAGTATTTTTTATGTGGCTGTTTTAATTTCAACTAACAAGGAGTGTCAAGTTTTTGTTGCTAATCCCTTAAAAAAGCTTTTGAAAATCTTGAGAAATCCTTGAAAAAGGTTTTTGAGAATCTGAAGCAATTGAAACTTAATCATTCATAAGAGTTTTAAGACAATGTGTTAGATTGGACATATTTGATTCAAAATCCGTTATTATGAATGAAAACCTAACTCATTCCAGGCCAGGCCCCCGTAGGGGGATAGTGCCATCAGTGCACCTCATTCAGTGTAATGTAGGCATTACATAAGGTTCTTTGCAGCATCCCTTCTGCCCCTAGCTGCAAC
>NC_087210.1:80705262-80720262 GCF_015104395.2 Macrobrachium nipponense | reverse complement strand
GATGTGCTGCTCTTCATCTCTCTGCCCGCTTCTGTCGTATGCCTTGTTTTCTTCACTGCGTGAAGACTTTCTCACTTTTTCTTTTACTTGTGTGTGTTGCAGGTCCCCCGACCGCTGCTCCTACCAGGACCGGGCAGAGATGGGAACCAGCAGCAGCTCTTATGACGCTCAGGACCATCGCTGCTGTTCTCGGTCCAGCGGCTCTCCCTGGGAGAGCCGTTAGACCAGGCCTGCAGACCGATCGCCAGCGCGGGTTGACGATCGCCTGCAGCCCCCTCAGCACACCGGCAGAGCCAGTGGGCGCGGGGGGAGTGTCAGGTCTGCCTCTCCGATCCCTTCAACTTCCTCTGGCTTTACCGGGAAGAGCGAGATGATCAGGAGCGATCACGAAGGGCGCGCCCCTCGTGATCCCGCCACGATACCCTACAAACCTGGCCCTGTCCTCCGACCAACCAGGTTGTACGCGCAAGTGGTACGAGGAGACCAGGAGGGGTCTGTCATGGTTCTTCCTGTGGAAGGAGGAGGCTCTCGGGAGGCCTTCTCGTTGGAAGGGCTTGACGGTAAGTCTCCACAGGATGCAGTCACTCCCGAGATCCAGAGGTCATTCGCGGAGGTGATTGCGCTGATCCGTCAGCACAATGACCTCGGAGAAGGATCGCTGCTCCCACCTACTGAACCCACATTGGGCTTGGAGGCGTTCTGGGGACCTAAGAAAGAACCCAGGTCAGCGGTAGGTCTGCCGCAATCAGCTTTGGCTGACAGCGTGCTGGGCCAAGTGGACGCTCTTGTGTCCGGACAGGAGGGTTTGCTTGGGTCCAGTAGGTCCGCTAAGCTCCTTTCTCCACCTCTACCGCGACAGAGGCGCTTTAACGTGCCTTCGGAGGACCCTCTGCCGCCCAAACAGGTTAACCCGGAGCTAGCCAGGCTAACTCCGTGAGTGTCTCTGCTGCAGCTCCTGTCAGAGAACCTCTACCTCTGGTTCTTGCAGCAGGAGGCACTTGCCTTGGAGTTTACCGCAATGGCAGCCTTCCAAGCAGTCTCATGGCTCGACCTGTGGTCCCTCACAGTGTCGAAAACCGCGGCCTCCTTAGGGAATATCACTCCTGAAGGAGACCCGGCTTTTGTGAAACTGTGCCAGTCTGGGGGTAGGGCTATCACCTACCTGGCCCACCAGACGGCCAACCTGTGGGCCAACCTGGTTCTCCGGCGTAGAGAGGTGGCTCTGGGTCTCCGCAACGGACCGGTGCGGAGCTCCTCGTCTCTCTTCCCGAGAGAGATGGTGGACGCTGCGGTGGAAAGACGGCGCACTGACGACAGTGACCGTTTAGTACACCAGGCAGTCTTGAAGGCGTCTGGGCAGCCTCGAGTTGCTGCGGCCAAACCTAAGAGTTTGGTTAGCGCTTCCTCTGCGGCCAAGACGATCGTATCGTCGAAGCCCAAAGGAAAGGCTCTGCCTTCAACTTCTTCCAGGGGCGACTGTCACCAGCCCTCCTCCCAACCCTCCTTCTCACGAGAGGTGGCAGGTAAGAAGTCGAAGAGAGGTGGGAAACACTAGGGATGGCGTTCCCCGTCACCTGCTGCCGGAAGTGGGGGGGTGCCTGGCTAGCCATTGGGGCAACATGGCAGCGCTACGGTGTGGAGACCTGGATAGTAAACGTCCTTCGGGAGGGATATTTACTACCCTTCGAGTCTCGGCCACCCCTTGCCTCCAACCCGGTCCATCTCTAAACCTACGTTCCTGGCTCAACCAAGGACGTGATGCTTCGGCAAGAAGTAGAAGCCATGCTGAGCAAACGAGCTGTGGAGATCGTTCAGGATCAGTCGCTGGGCTTCTACAGCTGCCTCTTCCTTGTGGAGAAGTCTACTGGGGGCTGGCGCCCGGTGATAGATCTCTATCCCTTGAACCGATTCGTTCGCCAGACTTGGTTCACGATGGAAACAGCATGGTCGGTGCTCGATTCCATCATGCTTTCTGTAGATTTGAAGGACTCGTATTTCCAGATACCCGTCCATCAATCCTCCAGGAAGTACCTCCGCTTCATCCTCGACGGGACGGTGTACCAGTTCAGGGCACTTTGTTTCGGTCTCTCAACTGCCCCACAGGTGTTCACGCGAGTGTTCACTCTGGTGTCTGCTTGGGCCCACTCGGTAGGGATACGTCTCTTGAGGTATCTCAACGATTGGTTAGTCCTGGCGAGCTCCCGCTCACAGTTGCTGCAGGACAGAGATCGACTCCTCGAATTCTGCTGCGAACTGGGAATCGTGGTGAATCATGAGAAGTCAGAGCTTGAACCCAAGCAGAGGATGAAGTACCTGCGCATGCTGATCGACACGGCAGCAGGGTGAGTCTTCCCAGCAGATTCGTGGATCAGCAGATTCAGGGAGGCAGTAAGACAGTTCCTGTCTCGACAGGAGCAACCGGCTCAGCAGTGGCAAGTCGTGATAGGCCACCTGTCGTCTCTCGAGAAGCTAGTCCCTCACGGGCGTCTTCACCTGCAGTCTCTTCAGTGGAGACTAAAGGAGTGTTGGCCACAGGCAAGGGACCCTCTCTTCTTCCCCATGTCCCTCACTGAGGAGGTGAGGCAGGACCTAGCCTGGTGGCTGGACGACAGGAACCTCGTAAGAGGAGTGCCTCTTCGCACTCCCCCCCGGAGATGTTGCTGTTTTCAGACGTGTCCACAGAGGGATGGGGCACACACCTGGAGGAGTTGCTGACTGTAGGTGTGTGGGACCATCACGACAAGCACCTTCACATCGGCGTCCTGGAGCTCAAGGCAGCGTTCCTCGCTCTCCAAGAGTTCCAGGACCTTCTGGTGGGACACTCGGTGGTGTTTACGTGCAACAACACCACAGTAGTGGCCTACATCAACAAGCAAGGGGGTCTAGTGTCCCTCCCGTTGCACCAGTTGACGCTGCAGGTGCACGAGTGGGCCGTGGCACACTCAGAGTTGTCGGCTCGCTACATTCCAGGCAAGAGGAATGTGGTAGCCGACAAGCTCAGTCGTCGGGATCAGGTGATAGGAACCAAGTGGTCCCCTCACCCAGACGTGGCGGAAAGGCTGTTCAACTTGTGGGGGCGTCCAGTAGTGGATCTGTTTGCCACCGGGCACAACAGAAAACTCCAGGTTCTCTACTCAATCGTGCCGGACCCATGCGCAGCCACAGAGGGCACCCTTCAGCATCTGTGGGACAACTTCTTCGTCTACGCCTTCCCCCCGTTCTGTCTGATTCGCAAATTGATCAGCAGGGCGCTGATCACTGCGAACCTTCGGATGATCCTGGTGGCGCCCAAACGACCTCAACCCATATGGTATCCGGACCTGCTGGCTCTGCTTGCCGGAGAGCCGAGAGAGATTCCCCCCTGGCACAACCTTCTGTGCCAGCCACACGTGGAAAGGTACCACCGATCTGTCGAGTCCCTGTGTCTTCACGGCTGGCTTCTATCCACCATCTCTTGCGAGCAAGAGGCATTTCTCGCAGTGCAGCGACAGAGATGACCGGATACCTTAGACGGTCCTCTACGGCTGTCTGCCAGGGGAAGTGGCCCGTCTTCTGTGGTTGGTGTCGTGGATGGGGTCTCTCTCCTCTCAGAGCCTCTCTTCAGCAGGTAGCGGACTTCCTTGTCTTTCTTCGCCGAGAAAAGCTCCTCTCCATCTCCGCAATTAAGGGCTACAGAGCCGCCCTGGCCTTAGTCCTTAAACTGCGAGGTGTGGATATCTCCTCTTCTTTCGAGATCTCCCTCCTGATGAAGAGCTTCGAGAGGTCTTGCCCACCCAGGGAACTCAGGCCCCCTGGGTGGGATGTGACTCTCGTCCTTAAAAGTTTGACTCGCAGACCCTTCAAACCACTCCGAGAGTCGTCAGACAGGGATCTGACCCTCAAGACCCTCTTCTTGCTGGCCCTGGTATCGCCGAAGAGAAGAGGGGAACTTCATGGTCTTTCCTTCAACGTTAAGTATTCCAGGGGATGGGGATCTGTGACGCTCGATTTCATCCCGAACTTCGTTGCGAAGACTCAGAATCCTTTGGTCCCTGACGACCTGTTCGAGTCCTTCACGATCCCCTCCCTGAAGGATTTCACCGATAATGATGCGGATGAGATGCTGCTTTGTCCTGTGAGGGCACTACGGCGCTATCTGAAGAGAACTCGGCACGTCAGGCCTGAGTGTCAACACCTCTTCGTTAGCACCGGGGTTACCAAGAAAGAGGTTTCCAAGAACACTTTCTTTCTGGCTGTGTGAGGTGATCAGGAGGGCTTACGAGACAGCTGACTGTGACGACACCCGTACCCTTCGTCCGAGAGCCCACGAAGTCAGAGGTATTGGTCCAACCCTTGCATTCCGCAAGAACCTCTCCCTGGCACAGGTACTGAAGGCAGGGGTTTTGGGCCAACCAGACCACCTTCCCTTCTTTTTACCTTCGGCATATCACCCACAGGTCCTTGGACACCTTTTCCTTGGGACCCGTGGTGGCTGCTCAACAAGTTGTGTAGTCTACCCAGCACCTGAGCGGACAGAACAGCATCGCATCCTTGTGTGACTGTATGTATGGACGAGTGAAAGAGAGTGTGACTGGCTTCTCTTCTTCCTTCATTCTTCCCTCTGCCTGTGGGCAGAGGGCCACAGTCGTCACTACGCTGAACAGGAGGTCGATGCAGGTAAGCTACACAACCGAGCCCCATTCTATCCCTTTCAGTAGGGATAAAAGTGTTTATCCACCACTCCCCAACAAGGGGGGGAGTGGAAGCCAACAAGAGACAAACCCATAACTTTACTTTGGCTCTTGAAGTAGGAACTAGTTCTTGCTTTTGCTAATTATAAGAGGTACGCTTGCCTCCCTCTTAATTTGGTCCAGAAGTTTGACCTCTGATCCTGCGGTGCACACCCCGATCAGCTGGGCAGAGGCTAGGATCCCTCCCTCTACTCTTACAACCAGGGAGGGAATCCAAGGTAGGACGAACATCAGTCTGTCCATAAGACTCAGATTCCACCCACCAATAAGTGAGTCTTCCTATTGTAAAGGACCGATGGTTTGTATACCGTATTGGAACAAATAACAATTTGTCGAAAAATGTATTTTTCCCAACTATACAAACTTTAGGTCCTTTATATATAGTCCCACCTCATGCCACCCCTCATTCTGCATTTCCTGGGCCTCAAGCAAAGTGACTCCTCGCCTTGCAGTTGAGCGCACCGCTAGCTGCCGGACGAGTACTAGTTAACTACCGAACCCCTTGTTCAAAAAGCTTACGGCCGGTTCAGCTGCCGCTAAGTACCTTCCTATTGTAAAGGACCTTAGGTTTGTATAGTTAGGAAAAATACAATATTCAACAAATTGTTATATTGTGCTAAAGACTTCCCGTTTGTTGGAAAATGAAGGTAATTGATTGAATATTACTAGACTGTAAGTGTTGTAGCCTACAATTGCAGTTTTCGACCATTTCAGGCGAGTTAAAGTTGACCGAAGGACGAATGTTTTCTATTTATCGTTATTTATATGAAAATATTTCAAAACTGATAAAAGCTACAACCATGGCTTGTTTTTTGTTGTATTCTATATGAAATTGCACACATTTTCATATATAAAACTTTATGTAACGGCTAATTTGAAATAGTGCAACCATTACGACAATTGGACAAAAAAATTTCTGATTTTTTTCGGAAGAGTTGCCGTGCGGACGTAAGGAAAATGTTTTTTTTTTAATAAATTCACCATAATCGAAATATTTTGCTAGAGACTTCCAATCTGTTGCAAAATAAAGGTAAATGATTGAATATTACTAGAATGTAAGAGTTTTAGCTTACAATTGCGTTTTTTTACCATTTCGGTTGAGTCAAAGTTGACCGAAGGTTGATATTTTGGCACTTATCTTTATTTATATGAAAATATTTCAAAACTGATAAAAGCTACAATCATGGCTTGTTTTTTGTTGTATTCTACATGAAATTGCGCACATTTCCATACTATATAAAACTTTATGTGACGGCTAATTTAAAATGGTGCAAACATTACGACAATCGGACGAAAAAATGTATGATTTTTTCGGAAGAGTTACTGCGCGGACGTAAGGAAAATTTGTTTTCATAAATTCACCATAAATCGAAATATTGTGCTAGAGACTTCAATTTGTTGCAAAATGAAGGGAAATGATTGAATATTACTAGAATATAAGTGTTTTAGCTTACAATTGCGTTTTTCTACCATTTTGGTCGAGTCAAAGTTGACCGAAGGTTGAAATTTTGGCACTTATCGTTATTTATGTGAAAATATTTCAAAATTGATAAAAGCTACAACCATGAGTTGTTTTTTGTTGTATTCTAAATGAAATTGCGCACATTTTCATATATAATACTCCATGTAACGGGTAATATAAGATGGTGCAAAAATTATGTCACTTTTTTCTAAGTTGTGTCGCTGATGCTTTTTAGTGCGAGAAGTAAGAAATTCGCGCTTGCACGCCTGGGTAACGATTGTAAACAAAACAACGCCTTGATCCATGAGCTCCCAGCATCCCCCAAGGCGCGTGATTCAAAAGTTTTCACCTAGTAGGCCTAAACTATTTTTCCGTGAATTTAAAAAAAAGCTTTTTTATATCGATGTACCATACGTCCAATCGGCACCCAACAGACAATTTATATCGACGTTTAATACCTCCAATCGGCGTTAAAGGGTTAATTTAAGAAAATCTTCCATTAATTTGCTGGTTAGCTGACAGAGTTAGTATATCCAGGAAGGTATAATGAGTCACATCACTAAATGGGAAAAATTTATGTTATTAGGTTGATGATGCAGTGGCGATTAACTCGAGGACAGGAGGCTCAGACGGCATATTTTTTGGAAGGCTTTTCTGAAGTGGTTCCTCTTGAATGGCTGAAGTATTTTGATGAGCGTGAATTGGAACTTCTGCTGTGTGGAATGCAGGAGATAGATATAAATGACTGGCAAAAGAATACAATATACCGACACTACAACAGGTCTTCAAAACAAGTCATTTGGTTCTGGCAGGTAAGATCAGAGATGGAAAGAAAGCTTATTTTTGTAGCATCTAAGGCAATAGGATTTTAAAAGGAAATTATGTAAGTCTATATTTGAGGAACATGAATGAATCATTCCAAAATGTTTTCTAAGTCATATGTTTTTCTTAGGGATAAAAGAGGATATATTGTAAACCATGCCCTCAGACTCAGCTGGCATGTCCACCAGAATTCAACCATCTGCTTGTGACATCTTTCATTCTTCTTTGTAGCTATAGTTGCTTGGAACTTGTTACAATGCAAGTCTAAAGCTAGTTTCTTACAGCTTTTGTTGCTAGGAATTTTTCCATTTTTGGACCTCCTTGCTCTGGTGGGTGCTCTATCATGTTACTAATGTCCCCCAGTGAGTACAAGCTATTCATATTTTGGTATTCATGAGCTCCTTTTTAATGAATTCTATGTCATGACCTAGTTCATTTAGTTAGCAACATGTGCTATTTGTTTTCTTGGAGGTTTCCTTTGCCTCTACCCTCAGTATTGTGTCAGGTATCTCCAGTTATTGTGTACTTTAACTTACTTTGCATGTTTTTTCATGATACTATTTAGCTACACAAGTGAGTGCAGCTGTCAAGGCAAGAGTTGTGACAACTAAATACAAATGAGCTGGTTGCAACAAATAGGATAACTGGAGTATCAAGATTTGTAGGGTAGGTGTAGGAGAATAAGTTGTTAGGAATGCTATAACTCAAGATTTGTAGGGTAGGTGTAGGAGAATAAGTTGTTAGGAATGCTATAACCGTCAAGGGTGCAGGATTGGACACGAAGGCTGAAGTGGCTGACTACAGTACATGGCTCTGCTCTCAGTAATGCCACAGTAACATAAGAATGTTACCAGCCAAAGGTAACAACAAGGGAAATAAAAGAAAAAAAAATCCTATTAGCTCATAGGGTCAGGTTGTGTCTGCTGTTGTGTGGCTTCATGATCATGAGGTTTTGGTTTTTCAGTTTCACTTAGGAATGATATATTTTTGTTGTTGCCTTTGTGGCAATTTCTCAGATCCACGACAAAATCATTGTTTGAATTACACTTGCCAATATTTTCAGGGGAAACAATAAAATATTGTTTCATACAATCAATTTACCTGTCAGATATATACTTAGCTAAGACTCCGTCGTCCCCGACAGAAATTCAAATTTCGCGCCACTCGCTACAGGTAGGTCAGGTGATCTACCGGCCTGCCCTGGGCGGCAGGACTAGGAACCATTCCCGTTTTCTATCATATTTTCTCTGTCGCCGGTGGTATCAACATTGTTGTTACTACCTCCTGACCTGAAATCTTATTTCAAAGCTTTTGATCATCGTTTCATCGGACTTTTTGGTGACGTACCTGGATTGTGTTTTTGGCATTCGCTACTGTGGACTGAATTTGGAATTGCTTTAGGATTTTTCTCAGTATGTCTGATTCAAGTGTTAGTGTGAGAATGTGTGTGAATGTAGGCTGCAAGGTGAGGATACCGAAGGCTTCGGTTGATCCTCACACTGTATGTCGTAAATGTAGGGGGTTTGAATGTTCTTCAACTAATACCTGTCATGAATGTGAGGGGTTGAATGCTGAAGAATGGAAGACTCTAACTTCTTACTTGAGGAAGTTAGAAAGGGATAGAGTGAGGCGTGCATCAAATGGTGTGTGCTCAAGGCCTATTGAGCCTTTTATTGAGTCTATCTCTCCTAATCTTAATGTTTTTGATTCTCCCTCTGTATCGGGACTTTCACAGGCTTTGCATTCAGAATCGGCCTCTGAAATCACCAACCTGAAGGCTATTATCCACAAGATGAGGTCCAAAATGGCAGCCCTAAAAGGTAAGGATAGTGACAGTGACTTGTACAGTGAAGTGAGTGCTCCCAGTGTTGTGGAGGGGGCGTTTAATCGTCTCTGCGACGCTCCCAGGCCTAGACCGCTTCCAAGCTCCCATGCCCAGAGGAGAAGGAAAGTCGAAAGCCTTAAGGAGGTCGTGGAGAATCCCCAATGGTCAGACGTCCCTTCAGCAGGTTCTGTTTCGCATCAGACTGCTCAGGACCGCTTTAGGAAAAGCGTCCTTCGAGAGTGCTTCTCTTCTTCTCCCTCTCCTTCACCTAAACGAGGGTGGAAGGATTCGGATCTTTCCAGGCCCCTGAAAAGGCATTGGAAAGAACCTTCTTTGAACTCGAGCCCAGAGCGCTTTACTGATGAAGCTCCCTCCTCGATCAAGAAGGCGAAGGTTGTGTCGACGTCTCCCTATATGGATGTAGCGGATCGTTCTCCTTCGAGGTCTCCCTCTCCTCCCATTGAGGAGGACGCCGGGGAAGCTTCTAAGAGGATCCTACTTGCTGTTCAAGAACAACTAGCCTCCTTGGTAGGAGTTCTGACTAGAGATCCGACGCGCAAGGAGAACGTTGCGCTTCCTATCAAGAAGTCTCGTCCTCTTTCACCTGCCAGGCGCGAGGCGCCTTCCAGACATGAAGCTTCCTCTTCCAAGCATGTAGAAGAGGACTTGCATTTCAGAGCAAGTGCAAGAGAAGCTTATGACAGACGCGAGGCGCCTGCCAGGACGCCAGCCGGACGCGAGACGTCTTCTAGGCGCGAGACGTCTTCCAGATACGTGCAGCCTACCAAGCACGAGACGCCAGCCAGGACGTCAACAGGGTGCGAAGTGTCATCCAAGCGCGAGGCTCCAGCCAGGCGCTTGGCGCCAGCCAGGACGCTAGCCGAGCGCGAGGGTGTCCTCCAGACGTGAGGAGTCAGCCAGGCACGAGGCGCCAGCCAGGACGCCAGCCGAGCGCGAGGCGTCCTCCAGACGTGAGGAGTCAGCCAGGCGCGAGGCGCCAGCCAGGACGCCAGCCGAGCGCGAGGCGTCTTCCAGGCGCGAGGCGTCATCCAGATACGAGGAGCCAGCTAGGCAAGAGGCGCCAACCAAGCGCGAGGCGTCTTACAAGCGTCATCCGTCTATCAGACTTGATGCACCGACCAGACGTGAGGCGCCTACTGTTGTCAAGAGGGACTCTGTACACTCTCTTAGTCCCCCTCCTTTCAGGAGTTTGTCTCCCTTGGATAGAAGACTTCCAGTTTTTGCTGCGGATTCTCCTTTGGACCCCGAGATGGACAAGAATTCTGAAGACGAGGCTCGCGGTAGGGAAGGACTTTCCTGCTACAAAGTTTTAACAGCCCTTCTTCTTGAGGAATATGGGGACGCGTTAACTCCCGCCGCTCCTCCCTCTCCGCGCTCTCTGTTTTCAAGCGTAAAGGTGCCTAAATCCTCGTCTTTCCTTAGAATGAGACCTACTATCTCTATGAAGAGGCTCTTCAGTCACTAAATACTAGGATGGATACTAAGGAGGAGCTGGTCAGGACGGTCTTCTGCATGCCCCCAGCGAGACTCGCTGGCAGAAGGGGCATTTGGTACCAAACGGGAGAGAATATGGGTCTTTCTCTCCCGTCCTCAGCCGAAGCAGACTTTTCAACCTTAGTGGATGCGTCTAGAAGACACGGACTGAACTCTGCCTGTGTGACTTGGGACATTTCGGAATTGGATCATCTCCTCAAGGGACTCTTCCACGTTTTGGAAGTCTTCAATTTCTTCCCTTGGGGTGATGTCCAAGAAGGCTCATGATGCTGAGGGTCTCGACCCGGAAGTACTCCTTTGTATACTGTCGTGCATCGACAAGGCAGTACAAGATGGATCCTTAGGAGTCTCCTCTTTATTTGGAGCGGGACTGATCAAGAAGAGGACGGTTTTCAGTGCTTTCTTGACCAAGGCGGTCTCACACTCTCAGAGAGCAGCTCTTTTGTACGCTCCTTTATCTGACTTTTTGTTTCCTTCTCAGTTGGTGAAGGACATTTCCCGATCACTAACTGAGAAGGCGACTCAAAACCTGCTTCTTCAGTCATCTAGGAAGAAGAGACCTGCAGCAATAGTTGAGAAGAAAGGGCCGAGTACGTCTCTTCAGCTTTTTCGAGGAGGCCCTCCCTCCAGAGCTCCCTCAAAAAGGAAGGCTCCTGAGAGGAGAGGTAGATCTGCCTTCCGTCCCTTTAAGAAGGGAAAGTGATGCTTCTCACCTCCAAACACCAGTAGGTGCCAGGCTCCTGGGATTTGTGGAGTCCTGGGCACGTATCAACACGGACGCCTCATCAATGTCTGTGATAAGGAAGGGATACCTTATCCCCTTCCTGGACAGTCCTCCCCTGACTTCAACTCCGCGGGAACTGTCAGCCAGATACAGGGATCCTGTGCTGAGGGATACTCTTCGACTGATGGTGGATCAGATGTGGGACCAAAGAGAGCGATAGAACTAGTGCTGGATCAAAACTCCCCGGGGTTTTACAATCGGCTTTTTCTGGTTGCAAAGGCCTCGGGGGGGGGGGGCTGGAGGCTAGTACTAGACGTCAGTGCTCTGAACAAATTTGTTCAGAAGGAGAAGTTCTCTATGGAGACTTCGGCCTCAGTCCTTGCGGCTATGCGCCAAGGAGATTGGATGGTGTCTCTGGATCTCCAGGACGCCTATTTTCACGTCCCGATTCACCCTTCATCGAAGAAGTACCTCCGTTTCACGACGGGGGGAAGGATCTTTCAGTTCAGGGCCTTGTGTTTCGGCCTGTCCACAGCTCCTCAGGTCTTCACAAGCCTGATGAAGAATGTGGCGAGGTTTCTTCACCTCAAAGGTGTAAATATCTCTCTGTATCTGGACGACTGGCTCATCAGGGCCAGATCAGAGAGACAGTGTTTGGAGGACCTTACGTTGACCCTAAACCCGATCAGATCGTTGGGATTACTCATAAACCTCGAGAAGTCGCAGCTGACCCCCAGACAGAACTTAGTCTATCTGGGGATTCAGATGGATTCTCGGGGTTTTCGAGTATTTCCTTCGCAAGAGAGACTCGCAAAAGGCTTGGATAAAGTCTCTCTCTTCTTAGGGAAAGAACGGACGTCGGCGAGTGAATGGTTGAGCCTTCTAGGGACCCTTTCCTCGCTCGAACAGTTCTTTCCTCTAGGAAGACTTCATTTACGTCCACTTCAATTCTTCCTCAAGAGGTCTTGGAGTTGGAAGACCGGACATCTTTCAGACGCCTTTCCCATTCCATTGGAGATGAGACCTCACTTAAAATGGTGGTTGCTCCCGTTGAAGGAGAACAAGGGAATCTCCCTGAAGATTCAGAACCCAAGCCTAGTGGTATACTCCGACGCGTCGGAGAAGGGTTGGGGAGCAACATTAGGCTCGAAGGAGGTGTCAGGCACCTGGGAAGCAGCACAGGTGTCATGGCACATAAACTGCAAAGAACTATTTGCCGTTCACCTGGCTCTGAAGAGTCTAGAACCTTTTGTGTCGAACAAAGTAGTTCAAGTAAATGTGGACACCACCACCGCACTTGCCTACATTCGGAAACAAGGAGGGACTCGCTCCTTGTTCCTTTACGAACTTGCAAGAGACCTTCTGCTTTGGACGTCCCAGAGGAACATCTCCCTGCTTACGAGATTTATTCAGGGAGAAAGGAACGTAAGGGCGGACAGACTCAGCAGGAGGAACCAGGTCCTTCACACAGAGTGGACCCTCCACTCAGAAGTGTGTCACGGTCTCTGGTCTCTTTAGGGGACTCCTCATGTGGATCTCTTCGCCACGTTCCTCTCCAAAAGGCTGGAAGTCTTTTGCTCGGTGGTAGAAGATCCCAGAGCTCTGATAGTCGACGCCTTCCTACTAGACTGGTCTCACGTAGACGTCTACGCTTTTCCTCCTTTCAAGATCCTGGGACTAGTTCTGAAAAAATTTGTGGCTTCAAAGGGGACAAGGATGACCTTGATAGCCCCCTTTTGGCCGGCACAAGATTGGTTCACAGAGGTGGTGGAGTGGATGGTAGACTTTCCCAGATCCCTCCCAAGAAGGATGGATCTTCTCAAACAACCACACTTCCAGAGGTATCATCAAAACCTCCCCGCTCTCGCTCTGACTGCCTTTCGACTATCGAAAGACTTGTCAGAGCGAGAGGGTTTTCTCGTAAAGTTGCTTGCGCGATCGCAAGAGCCCGCAGGGCCTCCACTAGATGAGTATATCAGTCCAAGTGGGAAGTTTTTAGAAGGTGGTGCAAATCTAAGAAGTTGTCCTCCTCCACTACCTCTGTAACGGAGATTGCTGATTTCCTGCTGTTCCTAAGGGAAGAATCTCATCTATCTGTATCCACAATAAAGGGATACGAAGCATGCTTTCGGCAGTCTTCAGGAATAGAGGATTAGATCTGGCAGATAATAAGGATCTACACGATCTCATAAGATCCTTTGAGACTACGAAGTCTAAGGAACCAGTTCCTCCTAGCTGGAACCTAGATGTAGTGCTCAAATTCCTGTCATCCGAAAGGTTCGAACCTCCTCATCTGGCGTCTTTTCGAGACATAACTAGAAAATGCTTATTCCTATTATCTTTAGCTACAGCAAAAAGAGTTAGTGAACTGCATGCTCTAGAGGATAGAGTAGGATTCAAGGGGGACTCGGCCATTTGCTCGTTTAAAGCTTTGTTTTTAGCTAAAAATGAGAATCCCACGAATCCCTGGCCTAAGACCTTCGAGGTTAAAAGCTTATCAAGTCTCGTAGGTAGAGAAGCAGAGAGATCTCTCTGTCCTGTAAGAGCTCTAAAGTTCTACCTTCAGAGAAAACACCAGATGGGGGGCTCTAGACAAGGTCTTTGGTGCGCGGTAAAAGACCCCACAAGACTGATGTCTAAGAATGCTCTAGCATTCTTTGTGAGAAACGTCATTACAGAGGTGCATAAGATCTGTCCTGACGAAGAGTTTCGACTTTTAAGAGTGAAAGCTCATGAAGTGAGAGCAGTAGCAACGTCTCTCTCGTTTCAAAAGAATATGTCACTAAAAAACATCTTAGATACGACATTTTGGAGATGCAACTCAGTATTTGCATCTCATTACTTGAGAGATTTTCGTGTGACATACGAGAAATGTTTTTCTCTAGGTCCTTTCGTGTCTGCGGATACGATCCTGGGTTTAGGAGCTAACACCGATCCTTAAGTTTGTACATACATACCTTCTATTTAGATATGTTCTAGACTTTCTGCTAACAAAAAGGGCTTGGTGTCGCACTGGCGGCCAGTAACTGTTGTTCAGTAAGGAACTCTTGTGATATCTTATTAGAAGAGTATTAATTTTTTTTTTTTTTTTTTAATTTATGTATGTGTGCGTATTGTGTTTTGAGTTATGGTTGTTGTGAAGAGTTTGGGGATAACTCGGAACAATCTTTATTACTAACATGTGGTTAGGATCAGGTGGTCGGGATTGGTTGTATGCTCCTTCACAAGGTGTATTGTCATATAAGTGGATCAGCACCCATTGACAAAGTCCTTTCAGGCTCTGCCGAGTAAGCGGATAAGACCCCATCGGCAGACCCACAAGAACTCTTGGCCATAGATCATATATCTCGCTAAAGTTTCTTGAGGTGATGCAGACTACTGAGCAGCACCCACAAAGTCTATCACCTATCAGGTAGGAACCAAGGTTTATTTATACCTACAACATATGTTGTTTACCTGTCTATTCCATATGTAGCTGTCTCTTACCCTCCTCCAAAGGGTGCCAATCAGCTAAGTATATATCTGACAGGTAAGTTGATTGTATGAAAATGATATTGTTATGATACAATAAAGTTTCATACATACTTACCTGGCAGATATATACGATTTATGGCCCACCTGGCGATATATACGATTTATGGCCCACCCAGCCTCCCCACAGGAGACAGGTGGAAGAGAGAAAATATGATAGAAAACGGGAATGGTTCCTAGTCCTGCCGCCCAGGGCAGGCCGGTAGATCACCTGACCTACCTGTAGCGAGTGGCGCGAAATTTGAATTTCTGTTGGGGACGACGGAGTCTTAGCTAAGTATATATCTGCCAGGTAAGTATGTATGAAACTTTATTGTATCATAACAATATCATTTTACCATCCAATAACAGCATCTGAAAAACATTTACCTACATTTTCAGAGAAACATTT
>NC_087210.1:80631807-80704762 GCF_015104395.2 Macrobrachium nipponense | reverse complement strand
AAGGTTTTCCTCTTGTTACACCTTTTAAGCCTTTTACTCTTAATTTTGTACATGAACTTTCCTGTCAGACATATACTTAGCTTACGTCTCTGACGTCACGACAGAATTCAAAACTCGCGGGCTAGACGCGACAGGTAGGTCAGGTGATCTACTTACCCGCCGCTGGGAAGCGGGTGTAAGAACCAACATACCTTTCTTGCCAGATTTTTTCTGTCGTCGGTGTCGACCACACCTGTTGTCGTACTCCTTGACAGTTGGATTCTTTCTCGTTTCGCCCTGGATTGTTTCTACGGACTTTTGGTGAAGTACCCGATCTTTTGGCCTGACATTCGCGATTTGTGGACAGTTATTGGACTTTTCTTTGGATTTTTTCTTGGATTCATGATGTCTGATATTGATACTAAGAAAACTGCTATGTTTAGAGTTTGTTGTATGACTGAGTGTAAGGTGAGGCTACCGAAAGCTGCGGTAGACCCTCACACGGTATGTTTGAAGTGTAGAGGGAATGAATGCACCTTTAATAATCCTTGTAATGAATGTGAAAAGCTGAATGAGGATGAATGGAAGTCTTTGTCTTCCTACTTGAGGAAGCTTGAAAAGGATAAAGTTAGGAAAGCTTCTTCCAGGAGCAGTAGTAGATCTCGTATTAGCGAGTTGGATATAGATAATCCTATTTTAGAAGTAGCTCCTTTGTCAGTTTCAGCTCCTGCTCCCTGCACCGAAGCCGAAGATGCGCCTTCGGAAGTGGCCCTCCATGAAAGCCACCATTCGCAGTATGGAGAGGAAAAATCAAACAATTAGAAGGTAAGAGTGATTCCAATAGTGATTTGTGCAGTGAACCCAGTGCAGTGGAGGGTGCGTCTGATCGGCTCCCTAATGCTTCCAGGCCTAGACCACTTCCAGACTCCCAGTCCCAGTGGAGGAGGAAAGTCGAAAGCCCAGCCAGGAAGGTTAGGCAGCATCCCCAACGGTCAGGCGTCCCCTCGGTAGCTCCTGTTGATCGTTCCCAGGCTACCTTGGATCGCTCCAAGGAGAGAAATATTGCGCCATGCTTCTCGTCTTCGCCTTCTCCTAAACGAGGATGGAGCTCTTCGGAAGCCTCGCGCCCTTCGAAGAGAGCCTGGAACGCTCCCTGCGCCCGGAGGGCCCTTCCCAGCCCTGAAGTTTTTTCGGAAGAGCCTGAGGTGGAAGCGAAGAAGCGTAAGAGATCTCAGGAGTATCGTTCCCCAGAGCGGAGATCGAGCCTCGTCACCTGTTCACGAGTTTGTGAATTCTCCTGCAAGGGTGTTGGCTAACCTTCAGGCGCAGATTTCGGCTCTGGCTGGCTCTCTTTGCGTGTCTTCTCGTCGTAGGAAGGACGTCTCGCTTCCTGTAAAAAAGTCCAGGCTCCCCTCTCCTGACTCGCTATTCGACGGAAGCGGCGCGCTCACCTGTGCGTTCGGATTCTCGCAGGAGACTTTCTGCTTCGGAGAAGATCACTTCTGCGTCCAAGCGCCATTCGCCTGACAGACAGGTTTCTCCTTCGGACAAGGAGCAAACTGCGCGTAGGAGATCTTCACCCTACAGACGCTCTTCTCGAGACAGGATCGCTCCCCTTGACAGGCGCCAAGAGCCTAGTAGGCGCTACTCGCCTCGTAGCCGCTACTCGCCTCGTAGCCGCTCCTCGTCTCGCCTCCACTCTCCGGTTGACAAGTGCCCTAAATCGGACAGGCGCCCTTCGCTGGACAGGCGTCAAGAGCTTGTTAGGCGCATTTCTCCTGGCAGGCGCTCTTCTCCTGACTTTCACTCTCCTCGAGTCAGGCGCCGAGAGCCTAGCAGGCGCTTCTCCCCTTGTAGGCGCTCGTCGCCAGAGATCCTCTCGCCTCGGTTCAGGCGCCAAGAGCCTGGTAGGCGCTTCTCGTATGGCAGGCGCTGTTCGCCTGGTCAGACCGCTCTCCTTTGATAGGCGCCAAGAGCCTGATAGAAGTTCTTCTTCAAACAGGCGCTCTGCGCCTGACAGCCGACTTACTCCTGTTAGGCTCCAAGAATCTGGGAAACGCACTCCTCTAGACAAGAAGGATGTTGCAAGTAGACACATTTCTGAAGCATTGTCTCCAAGACGTATACGTCTTACTTCCTCTAGAGACTCTTTTTAAGAAATAGTCTGCGCCTCTAAGGAATCATGATTGGGCTCTTCAGCTCAGGAAGAACAGGACCCCTCAGAAGAAGAAGGACCAAAAGACTCCTCTGTTTCCTCCTATAAGAGGCTGACAGAGTTACTCCTGCAAGAGTTTGGAGATATCCTTTCTCCTGTGGCTCCTCCTTCTCCTCTTTCGTTATTCTCCACTTCGAAGACGTTGAAGGTTTCGTCTTGTGAGGATGAAAACCTACTGTTTCCATGAAGAAGGCGCTTAGAGGTTTTGGGGAATGGCTCCTTTCTAAGGAGAGAAAGGGAAGACGGTTTTTTTCTTTCCCTCCGTCTAAGCTGACTGGCAGATTGGGATTCTGGTACGAATCAGGAGAACCTTTAGGCCTCGCTCTCCCTTCGTCTGCGGACTCGGACTTCTCTTCATTGGTGGATTCTGCTCGTCGTTCCGCCCTCTTGTCCGCCAAGACTACGTGGGGAATGAACGAACTTGACCACCTACTGAAGGGAATGTTCCGAGTCCTGGAAGTTTTCAACTTCCTTGATTGGTCTTTAGGTGTTCTGGCTAATAAGACCCAGACCCCAGATTCTCTGTCTCCTGAAGATCTTAACTGCGTCCTCACTTGCATGGATAAAGCAGTGAGAGACGGATCGAGTGAAGTCTCCTCACTGTTTGGAGCTGGAGTGATTAAGAACGGTCTGTCTACTGTTCGTTTCTCACGAAGGCAGTGTCACATGCGCAAAGGGCCTTGCTTATGTATGCTCAACTCTCTCCTCTTCTGTTCCCCAAGAAGATTATTCAAGATGTCTCGAGTGCCCTTTCAGCTAAGGCTACTCAGGACATGTTAGCCCAGGCGGCCAGGAAACCTCGCTCTGTCTTCCAACCCAAGGCCAAGAAAGAGACTCCTCTGAGACAGGAGCCCTTTCGAGGAGGACCCGCTGTCAGAGGTTCTGCAACCAGAGGTACTAGACCTTTTAAGAGAGGTAAAACCTTCTCTAAGTCAGTCAGAGGGAAGAAATAGCGATCAAGGACTCCAGACATCAGTGGGTGCCAGACTACTGAAATTTGCCGAGCGTCTGGGCCCACAAACAAAGGGGCAGACAATTGGTCCCTATCGATTGTCAGCAAAGGATACCTCATTCCCTTCTCGTCAAGACCACCATTGACGACAACTCCGAGGGAGTTGGTAGCCAAGTACAAGGAGCCCCATCATGAATCAAGCCCTTCTCTAGCAGTAGATCTCATGCTAGAGAAGGAGGCTATAGAACTAGTGAAAGATCCCCGCTCTGCGGGCTTTTACAACAGACTATTCCTAGTTCCGAAGAACTCAGGAGGATGGAGACCGGTGTTGGATGTAAGCGCCCTGAACGTCTTTGTGGAAAAGAGGAAGTTCGCCATGGAGACAACTTCCTCAGTGTTAGCGGCTCTTCGTCCAGGGGACTGGATGGTGTCTCTAGACCTTCAGGACGCTTACTTTCATGTGCCGATACATCCTTCTTCACGGAAGTATCTACGATTCATGATGGGAGGAAACATCTTCCAATTCAAGGCCTTGTGCTTCGGCCTATCGACTGCACCCCAAGTTTTCACGGGGTTAATGAAAAACGTGGCGCAGTGGCTACATTTGGAGGGAGTGAGGGTGTTGCTTTATCTCGACGACTGGCTAATCAGAGCAGTGTCTCAAGAAAGATGTCTGGAGGACCTTCAAAAGACCCTTACATTGGCAAGTTCTCTGGGACTTCTGGTGAACTTCCAGAAGTCTCAATTAATCCCCAGTCAAGAGCGGATCTATCTGGGATTCGGATAGCTTCTCTGGCTTTTCGGGCTTTTCCGTCGCCAGAGAGGATAGCTCGTTGCTACGAGAAAAATAACGACCTTCCTAGAGAAAGATGCATGCAAACAGCGAGGGAGTGGATGAGTTCTGCTGGGGACACTCTCCTCATTGGAGCAATTCGTTTCTCTAGGAAGGTTGCATCTCAGGCCTCTACAGTTCTTCCTATACCAGAACTGGAGGCGTCTCTCCCTAGATTCTGGAGTTCTCCTTCAAGATCTCAAGGGGAATCAAGAGAGACCTTCGGTGGTGGAACAACCCACTTCGTTTTGTTGGGAAGGAATGTCTCTTTACATGCCGAACCCCAGCCATGTGTTGTTTTCCGACGCATCGGAAGCAGGTTGGGGAGCGACGCTTGGGACAAGAGAAGTGTCAGGCACCTGGAAGGGGGATCAGGTGTCCTGGCACATCAACAAGAAAGAGTTGATGGCAGTCTGGATGGCATTGTTAAAGCCTTCGAGCCCCACGTCCGAAATGCAGTAGTGCAGGTCAATTCGGACAACACAACAGCCTTGGCGTACATCAAAAAACAGGGGGGGACGCACTCCTTCTCCCTGTACGAAACAGCAATGGATCTTCTGCTGTGGTCTCAAACAAGGAAGATCAGTCTTCTCACCAGATTCGTACAGGGAGAAAGGAACGTCAGGGCCGATCTCCTGAGCAGGAAGAATCAACTCCTGCCTTCGAGTGGACCCTCCACTCAGAGGTATGCCAAGACCTGTGGAGAAGATGGGGCAGACCTCACATCGATCTCTTTGCAACAGCAAAGAACGCAAGAATCGAACTTTACTGCTCCCCGATCTCAGACCCAGGACAGTATCAGTGGATGCGTTTCTCCTAGATTGGACAGGTCTAGACGTCTACGCCTTTCCCCCTTCAAAGTACTGGGACAAACCCTCAAGAAATTTGCTATCTCGGAGATGACAAGAATGACGCTAAGTAGCTCCGTTCTGGCCCGCCCAAGATTGGTTCACAGAGGTACTGGAATGGTTGGTGGACTTTCCAATAGCACTTCCACAAGACAAGATTTGCTCAAACAACCCCACTTCGACAGGTATCACAGAAACCTCCCCGCTCTCAATCTGACTGGCTTTCGACTGTCAAAAGTCTTGTCAGAGCGAAGGGGTTTTCGACAAAAAGCTGCTAAGGCTATCGCCTCAGCTAGAAGACCTTCGACCCTTAAAGTCTACCAGTCGAAGTGGGACGTCTTTCGCCGGTGGTGCAGGAACCAGAAGTTTTCCTCTTCCAGTACCTCTGTGACTCAGATAGCAGATTTCCTAGTTTTCCTCAGAGAAAATGCGGTTTGGCAGTATCTAACTATCAAAGGATACCGAAGCATGCTGGCTGCGGTGTTCAGACATAGAAATTTAGATCTTTCGAATAACAAAGATCTTCATGATCTATTAAGATCTTTTGAATCTTCCAAGAAAACTTCGAACGAAGTTCCAAGTTGGAATCTGGATGTGGTTCTTCGTTTCCTGAGGTCCGCTAGGTTTGAACCACCACATTTAGCCTCCTTCAAAGATCTCACGAGGAAAGCTCTCTTTTCTCATGGCTTTAGCATCCGCTAAAAGGGTTAGTGAGATTCATGCCCTAGAAGGAAGGGTAGGTTTCAAAGGAGATTCCGTGGTTTGTTCCTTCCTTCCTTCGTTTTAGCAAAAAATGAGAACCCCTCAAATCCTTGGCCAAGGAACTTTGAGGTTCGTGGTTTATCTGCCCTAGTAGGGGAAGAACCTGAAAGAACTCTTTGCCCTGTTAGGAGTTTAAAATACTACCTTCAGAAGAAGAAAACCCTTAAGGGCATTGAGGACAGACTATGGTGCTCTGTAAAGGACCCCAGCAGACCATTGTCGAAAATGCGCTGTCTTTCTTCATTAGAAGTGTTGTGAAAGAAGCACATAGATCTTGTAATGAAGAACATTTCAAGCTCCTAAAAGTCAAGGCTCATGAAGTGAGAGCAATTGCCACTTCCTTGGCCAATTTAAGAAGAATATGTCTCTTCAGAATCTGATGAAAACTACATTCTGGAGATGTAATTCAGTATTCGCCAACCACTACCTAAAGACGTCAGTATTACGTATGACGAGTGCTTCGCGTTAGGCCCGTACGTATCGGCGGATTCGGTGCTGGGGCAGGGAGCTGGAACATATCCTTAGTAGTTTTTTCCCTTGTTTTTGTTAATTGAATTCATATGGTTGTATGAAAAATGATGCAGGTAGGCATCTTTTTTCGTTTCGTAATACTAATAACTTTAGTTTGGTTAGGTGATCGGATTTGGTTTGAAGCACCCTGCGTTGGTAGTGGACAGGTTCTGTCATAGAAGAGGGCGAACCCCCATTGACATGATCCGACTTGGATTCTACTAAGTAAGCGGATATCAAGTCCCGTTAGTAGACCCAAAGTGTCTTTTCAGCTGTAGGTCACGCCCTCGCTGTAGCTCTTATGGCTATGCAGACTAATAGACAGTATCTATGAAGTCTTCAGCCTAAACAGGTAAGAACCAAGGTTATTTTTATCCTACAACAGGTGTTGTTTACCTTTTCTTTGTTATTTTCTGTCCTGTACCCTCCACCAAGGGTGTCAATCAGCTAAGTATATGTCTGACAGGAAAGTTCATGTACAAAAATGATATTGTTATTTTACAATAAAGTTTTGTACATACTTACCTGGCAGACATATACGATTGATGGCCCGCCCAGCCTCCCCTCAGGAGACAGGTATAAGAGAGAAAAAATCTGGCAAGAAAGGTATGTTGGTTCGTTACACCCGCTTCCCAGTGCGGGTAAGGTAGATCACCTGACCTACCTGTCGCGTTAGCGCGAGTTTTGAATTCTGGTCGTGACGTCAGAGACGTTAAGCTAAGTATATGTCTGCCAGGTAAGTATGTACAAAACTTTATTGTAAAATAACAATATCATTTTCTTTTTCAGCACGGGTTGACCTCATATTTGCTAAAATTATCCCCTTCTCTCCACTTGACAGGTTGGTAACCAAAGATTCTGTTTTGGTGTTTCGTGTATCCGATCATCACACTTTGGTGAGAGATTCTATTATTGGTGAGGCAACTCTCAATCTCTCGGATGTTGTGGCCAATAATGAAGGTCGATCAAGTTCCTCTCACACACTCACTCTTAATCCACCTCCTGGATCTTGCGCACCTGCAGGTATGTTGTGTTGTTATTGTTATTACATAACTAACTGGGTGGAACAGTTAGAACCCGCGAATGTTTGGAACCCCTATAAAAATGCTAAAAACAGCCTATTTTGTTAGTTAAAACTCAAGAAAAAACCTACTAAAAATTTTCATACATGGTTTTTTTAATAGTTTCATCACAATAAGTGCATTTTATGATGAAATTCATAAAAAAACCAGGAATTTGTGGATATTTACCATAGAAAAATACCGCGAATGCGTGAATTTTCCGCGAATAATGCAGGGAAACGTTCCCGAGAGAAATCCGCGAATGTGTGAGTCCGCGAATCTGGAGAACGCGAATACGGGGGGTCCACTGTAATTAATAACCTTTCTTCCTGTCTAATGTCATGAGAGAAGGAATGCAGGGAAAGAGAAGGCAAAAGTTTTAAACTAGGGGAATTTTTCAGTTTTATTTGGCCTCATGTCTTTTGGTTGCAAGTGAATGCAGTTGCTAAATTGTTTTTCATTTTAATATTTCTGTATTTTATAACTATTAATATTTTATATTGGTTCACTTTCTCAGTATCTCCAAAACCTACCATCACTATATCACTTGATGGACTTCGCAACTTAACACCCAGTGGAGTCCGGCATAAAGAAGTTGGTTACAATCTTCCTACAGGTAAGTTTTATGAATTTTAAGCTCCAGGGTTAAGTTGAACTATATAATGATGATCAGAAGGAGGGCATTGAGTATGAAAAATATTTGGAATTTGAAAGGTCCTATGGGTTGTTCTATATACTTAGTTGAACGATATGGTGATAATCATAATGAGTACATTGAGTACTAAGAATATTGAGAATTTGAACAGTCCTGCAGCTTGATCTTTTCTTATTATTGTGGTGATATTTGAGGATTTTTTATCATCTTAAAATAAAGGTAGATTTTTATAAGTGAGCCATTATTAGTGATAAAGCTACATTTTGCAATTTGTGAACATGCTTGAAAGAAATTTGCAATTTGTTTCTAATTTTTTCAGCAAAGGAGAAAGGAGCATCAGTTTAGTGCCACGTTGATTTTTTAAAAATTCCTACTGATATATTCTTTTTCAGTTGTGAATGTGAATAGTGGGAGTGCCAGTGCAATTGGGGATAATAGTGTAACTGTCCGTGTTGGTGAAAATATTCGTGCAGGTGGTAAGACTCCTCCTCCGGTACCCCCACCTCCAAAGCCAGAAGTAATAGATGGACATCCTGCAGGGGGACCAGCAATGTTACCTGCCATAACCTCAGGTTCTACAGTGACCCATGCCCATGCTGCAGCTTTGAATCCCATACCTTCTTTGCCAGCCATCAATAGTGACAGCCAGGCAAACCTTTCTTTACATGTTACCCCAAATGTTCGCCCAAGGGCTAGTGTAGGGAATGGTTCTGCAGTATTAGTTTTGGGTGAAGAAAGCCCCACAGAAGGGACAGCCAATCAAAACGATGCACCTGATGGACCTTCAGCTGAACCGGGGGCCAGTGCAAGAGTAGCTGGAGGAGCAGCTTCCATTGCAGCCGGAACATCTTCCTCCATACCCAGTTATCAGGCTTCATTTCCTATGCGTAGTAGTAATGCAGCTAATGGTCAGCTGCCGACTAATTCAGTCCCTAAAACTTCTTCGCCAGCTGCAAAGCCCACTCCTCCTGCTGTTGCCCCTAGAACAGCTAACCGACGCGGTCACAAATATAAACGTAACTCAGGTAAATTGCAATGTGTTTTGATAAGTATTGTGATCATGAATACAGTTTAGATTTTTATATCATTCACTTTACTTTTCCTACTTTTGTATTTTTGTGGAGTTTCTCTATAAGAGTGACCGAGTTAGTTTGCGTCACTTCAGTGCAGTATGCATCAGAAGGCAAAGTTTTATCTTGGGACTTTTATGAATTGTTAAAATTTGTTATAGGTTCAGTAACCCATCTAGTGAGATAGTGTAAGTTGTTGGATTTGTGATATAAATTCCTGGTGCAGAAGAGTTGTAAGTCTGACAAAAGTTTGCAATTTTGTAGAAAGTAGTGGACAGTTTTTTTATGTGTGTGCTTACATAATTGTAGAGTTGCTTGACATTAGCTGGTTATTAATGGGATCTCATGCAAAAACAATTGTTTCATGTAGCATAGGTTTGATAATCAGTACAGTGCATAACCTAATTTTGATGAAGAAAATTAAATGCTAAAGTTTTGCAGCATGATATACCAATTCAGTAAAGGTGTCAATAATGAAGTGTTGAATCTTATGAAATTGATACTTGTAGTCTATTTTTCATAAATAGAAAAGTTTGCATTATACTCTGGGAAAATATGCTAGCTTAAGTAAAGAGTAAAAAAAAAAATTAAGGGCTTTACCATTATCAACTAATAAGTTAAGCTGAGAAACTTCATTTCATAATATTTTACTATTGAGAGAGGTGTTATGTTAACATTTCAAACCACTGGCTCTTGCATAAAGATGTTACGTAAACAACAAACCTTCCTTGCAAGTATTATTTCCAAACTTACATTGAAATTGTTATATGATGGTTATGGCAAAGTTAAATGAACCTGGCTGTTAGAGTTCCCTCACTCATCCAGTTGTCTGTTTACTTTTTTAAAACCACAGGGACAGCAGATGGAGCCAGTAGTAGCGGTGCATCACCAAGTACATCCAATAAGAACAGTACCACTAATGCCGAGGGTAATCCAAGTGGAAGCAGAAATAACAGTAATTCTAACGATCCTAATGTACCTAAAAACCAAGAGGAACCACTTCCACCTGGGTAAATGTCTGTCTGTATTAGGTTATTAGGAACAGAGATAGGGAATATTATCTGAAAGTCATCTTTGTAGAGTCTGTACCATGGATGAAGTTTTTCCTGTTACTACTTATTCATTGGGTAATTAGATTCTGGTTGATTAGTTTTATATTTTGTAGCTGTCTAGTGCATTCTCGTTTCCAGATATGCGTGTTACTGGAAAAGGAGTATAAATCATCAAGGTCATCCTTATTGTGTTTGCTTCATATTTTCTCTTCTCGATTAGATATGAAATGAGTCATCTCCAGTCTTATTTTTTCAGTCTGGATTGCCTTGTAGTCTGGCTTTGTTTTGTCTTTTTCCATAAATTTTTGAGCCATTCTACTGGTTGTTACCCTTGTTTTCTTTCCAAATCATCTGTTTTTTCAATTAACTGCTTTTCATCACTTCATAATATGTCTACACTATCTAATGTCCTCAATTTACTTTTCAACCATTAGTCACTACATCTCTATGCATTGTCTTTTATAATCTCATTTACCCTACCATGAATCCTGGCATTCTGTAATCACTTCAATGCAGAATCTCCAGTATTTGTTTTTTGTCAGTGTCCTTGACTACGCCTCTTAGATTAGGACAGGCCTTTTGAGTATCATAAATTTATACCTTAATTATTGGATACTTTTAATTACTGTCGAAATAGCAATTTCTTTCCATTTTGTCCATGTTACTGCGATTTTTCTTACTATCCCCCTAAAATGACCTCAAGGTAACAAAGAATCTGCTTCTTCTTAAGGTTGGCCCATTCACCACAGCAAGGTACACCTCCACTTTTCTTACTTTTTTCCCACCATTATTCTCATTGTTTAATTCATTTTTAATTTTGGAGCTTTTATATTTTTTCTCTTTGCTATACTGTACATACTGACTTTAGTCTGGAATAGGGATTAGCTGTTACTGGTCATTACCTCAGTGAGTGTTATGGCCTTCAGGCTGGCAATTTTCTTTATGGTAGTCATCACTTAAAACCTGCGACTGCTCTAGCAATGCAAGGCGTAAGAGCCAAGCCTTCTCCTTTAGCAAGTATTTGTATTTTCAAGTTTGTTTCTAATATTTGAACATATCTTAATAGGGGCTCGTTCCTTTTTTATCTCTAGAAAAAGGATATTTATTCTTTTCTCATATCCATTTCTAGAGCAGTATTTCACTGTAGATGAGGAGTCTTAGGCCACAGGTAAATTGCTGTGTGCCTTTCCATTTTCATCCTTACATTTGGAATCTTTGGCATAAGCTTACTTTTGAAACTTATCTCCTTCCATTTATAATTCTAATTTGATAACAATATTTAGTCGAAAATTGTGATGTAGCAATGTGTCTAGTGTTCTCACAAGTTACTGCTAAACATAATAATAATTGACTATTCCCTGTACTATAAAGATGTCTTTCTCATATTAACAGGGCAAATTATTTATTGATTTCCAGGTGGGAGATGAGACATGACCAGTATGGTAGACGATATTATGTTGATCACACAACAAGGTCTACTACCTGGGAAAGACCAAAACCACTTCCTGCAGGCTGGGAAGCACGACGGGATCCCAGAGGTAGAGTTTATTACGTAGACCATAACACAAGAACTACCACATGGCAACGGCCAACTGTAGAAAACATAAGGTAAGACAGTATTGTTAACATGTAAGGATAATGGTTTATGATGTCACATTGAAATAATAGCTGAATATGTTTTATTTTCTTGATGTACTTAAGGCTGTGTTTGCCTGATTTTTAAGCTGCTCTTCACTTATTATTTGTAGTTTTCAATGAAAGATCATTCAGTTTGGAAAACAAAAATGATCATAATCCTTTCATAAAATGTTTTTGTTTCAGACAATTCGAAGAGTGGCAGGGAGAGCGTCAACACATAGCCCAGTTGAGTTCTCAGCGATTCCTATACCCCAATCAAAATCAAGAGACTGATAATGATCCACTTGGACCCTTGCCAGCTGTAAGTCTACTTTATGATGTTTTTAGACATTTGTGTGTGCTGTGATTGTTCAGTAGACAAACGAGACATCATGTAATCATCCCTTTTGGTTTTCTGTAAACGAAAACTTTTGAGATGACTTCATCTGTCCTTCTGCACTTTCTCTGTCTGCCCTCAAATCTTAGAAGCTAGTGAGGCTAGAGGGCTGCAAATTGGTGCATTGATCATTCACCCTCCAGTCATCAAACATACCAAATTGCAGCCCACAAGCTGTAGTATTTTATTTTATTTAAGGTTAAAGTTAGACATAATCATGGATCTGACAAGGCATTAGGACTGGCCACCACTGAGGCATGGTTATAATTGTATGAGCCAGGGCTCATACAGCATTATACCAAGACCATGGAAAGGTAGATCTATTTTTAGTGGCATTGATTAGATGCTGTATAGAAAACTTGATTGCGCCGAAGAAACTTCAATACATTTTTTGCTTGTTTATTCTGTCTTAAGTTTTTGTACATGAACTTCCCTGCCAGATATATACTTAGCTTAGGTCTCTGACGTCACGTCAGAAAATTCAAAACTTGCGGCACACGCTACAGGTAGGTCAGGTGATCTACCTTACCCGCCGCTGGGTGGCGGGTGTAAGAACCAGTCCCCCTTTCTTGCCAGATTATTTTCTGTCGCCGGCTGGACAACACCTGTTGTTCAGTCCTTACGATAGTTAAATTCTTTCTCGTTGCCGACGAATTGGATTTTGGTGAAGTACCCTTTGTTTGTTGGCTTGGCATACGCTTTTTGGATTGTTATTTGGATTTTTCTTTTGGCTTTTTCTTAGAATTAATAATCATGGATGATTCTGAAGTTAAGAAACTAGTTTATTTAGGGTTTGTTCAGTGAAGGAATGTAAAGTTAGACTTCCTAAAGCTGCATTAGATCCTCACTCTGTATGTACGTCTTGTAGAGGGAATGAATGCTATTTTATTAACCCTTGCAAAGAGAGTGAGAATTTGGATGAGGATGGTTGGAAGGCTCTTTCTTCTTATGTGAAAAGAAAGTTATAGAAGGATAGGGCGCGCAAGGCTTCTTCAAGGAGCTCTAGTAAGATCGAGGGTGAGTGAGATTGACGCTGAGAACCCTGTAGTAGAAGTAGTTCCTTCTCCAGTTTCAGCCCCTGCGCCCAGCTTTGATCCCGAGGATTCGTTTTCGCAAGTTGCTTCCGGGAGAGCCTCGATCAGGAGTAAGGAGAGTCTCGCTCGCTCTCGACAAGGTAAGAGTGATAGTGCAAGTGATCAGTGCAGTGCCCCTAGTGAAGTGGAGGGTGCGTCTGACCGGCTCACTAACGCTTCCAGGCCTAGACCTCTTCCAGACTCCCAGACCCAGTGGAGGAGGAAAGTCGAAAGCCGCAGGAAGGTTAGGGAGAACCCCCACCGGTCAGGCGTCCCCTCGGCAGATCCTGTTGCTCGTTCCCAGGCTGCCTTGGATCGAACCAAGAAGGAGTTATTGCGCCAGTGCTTCTCGTCATCTTCGTCGCCTTCTCCTAAGCGTAGATGGAGCGCCTCGGAGTCGTCTCGCCTTCTCAAGAGGCCCTGGAAAGCTCCTTGCGCCCTTCCTTCCAGCTCCGAATCCTTTGCGGAAGAGCCAGAAGTGGAACGCAAGAGAGCCAAGAATTCTTCTGTTTACGCTTCTCCTGTTCGGTCTCGGACTTCGTCTCCTGTAGAGGAATTTAAGAGATCTCCTGCGCGTATCCTGGCGGGTCTGCAAGCGCAGATTGCGGCTTTAGCTGATTCTATTGCCGGGACTTCTCATCGTCGGAAGGACGCCTCGCTTCCGGTGAAGAAGTCTAAGAACGTCCCTTCTGCTAGCTCTCCTCCGGCTAGAGATGTTTTTGAGCCTCGTAGCAGGAAGTCAGAAGTGCAGACTGAAGTTCGGGATCTTTCTCCGAGTAGGCTCTCCTCTCTTCCCAGCAAGAGTTTTGAGCATGTCAGGCGTAAGGAGCCGGACAGGCTCTCTCCTCAGGATTTCCGCTCCTCTTCAGTTAGGCGTCAAGAGCTTGACAGACGTCAAGAGCCTCGTTATCGTCAGGAGCGAAGGAAGAGTTCTTCGCCTGGTTGCCGCTCTCCTTTTGACGGACGCTCGGAGCCTAGTAGATGCCAAGAGCCTAGTAGGCGCCAAGAGCCTTGTAGGCGCCAGTGGAAGCATTCTTCTCCGTTGGTTCACTCCCGATTGGATAGGCGCTCAGAGCCTTGTAAGCGCAGTGCTTCGGACAGGGACTCCTCCGTGGATGTTTTCTCTCCCCGTGGCAGGCGTCAAGAGCCTGGTAGGGGTTTGGAGTCTGATAGGCACCAAGAGCCTGGCAGGCGTTTTGAGGAGGGCAGGCGCCAAGAGCCTAGCAGGTGCAGAGAGCCTGATAGGTGCTCTCCCTTGTCCAGGCACTCTTCTGTGGAATTAGACTTTGTTTCCGACAGGCGAGCTTCCACTTGTAGGCGCTCTCCTAGCAGGCGCTCCCTAAGTGGGGACCCCGCTCTCCTAGTAGGCTCTCTCCAAGTATGCGCTCCCCTAGTAGGCGCTCTCCTACCGTAGGCTCTCTCCAAGTAGGCGCTCTCCTAGTAGGCGCTCTCCAGGTAGGCGCTCTCCTGGTAGGCGTTCTCCTAGTAGGATCTCCCTCGGTAGGTGCTCTCCCAGTGGACATTCTCCCAGTAGGCGCTCTCCGAACAGGCGTTCTCCAAGGATTAGCTCTCCTCCTGGTAGTAGAGCTTCTAAACGTCATTCTTCTGAAGAATACCTTGGGGATTCTGAGGAAGATTTGCCCAAGGATGCTTCAGTTTCTTCATACAAGAGACTGACCGACCTCCTCTTGCAAGATTTTGGGGAGTCTCTTTCGGCTGTTGCTCCTCCGTCACCTCCGTCCTTATTTTCAACGACCAATACAAAATCTAAGAAGTCTTCAGTCGTTAAGATGAAAACCGACAGTGTCGATGAAGAAGGCTCTTAAGAATTTTGACGACTGGTTGCTTTCGAAGGAAGAGAAAGGCAAGACCGTATTTTCTTTTCCCCCGTCCAAACTTACGGGTAAGATGGGGTTCTGGTACGAGTCAGGAGAGCCCTTGGGTCTGACTCTTCTCTCTTCAGCAGACTCGGACTTCTCTTCGTTGGTTGATTCCGCACGTCGCTCGGCGCTTAATTCTGCAAAGACGACGTGGGGTATGAGCGAGTTGGATCACCTTCTGAAGGGAATGTTCCGAGTCTTAGAGGTTTTTAACTTTCTTGACTGGACCCTTGGAGTCATGGCTAAGAGGACTCAAGATCAAGACACTCTTTCACCTGAAGACCTTCACGCAGTGCTGTCTTGTATGGACAAGGCAGTGAGAGACGGATCCGGGGAGATTGCTTCCCTTTTTGGCGCAGGAGTAGTAAAGAAGAGGGCCATTTTCTGCTCCTTTCTTACCAAGGCTGTCTCTCATGCACAGAGAGCTTCCTTGTTGTATTCCCAACTTTCTCCGCAACTCTTCCCGAAGAAGATAATTAATGACATCTCCAGCTCGTTGTCAGCAAAAGCGACGAAGGATATGCTGGCTCGCTCAGCTAGAATCCCGAAACCTTTGTTCCAACAGAAAACGAAGAAGGAAACTCAGACTAGGCAAGAGCCCTTTCGAGGAGGTCCTTCGTCCCGCTCTTCTTCCTCCAGAGGTTCGAGACCATACAGAAGAGGAAAGACCTTCTCTCGGTCTATTAGGGCCAAGAAGTAGCTCGCCTGTCCTCCAGACAACTGTGGGTGCCAGACTTCTGAACTTTGCGGATGTCTGGGCACGGAAGGGGGCGGACAACTGGTCCCTCGCTATCATCAAGAGGGGATACCTCATTCCCTTTATCTCGAGACCACCTTTGACCACCACTCCAAGGGAACTGGTGGCCAAATACAAAGACCCTCTAATGAATCAAGCCCTCGCTCTAGCAGTAGAAGCTGATGTTGGAGAAAGAGGCAATAGAGATGGTACAGGACCCTCTTTCCGCAGGTTTCTACAACCGTCTGTTCTTAGTTCCCAAGAACTCAGGAGGATGGAGGCCGGTTCTGGACGTAAGCGCCCTGAACGTCTTTGTGAAGAAGAGGAAGTTCGCTATGGAGACGACTTCATCAGTCTTAGCAGCTCTTCGTCCCGGGGACTGGATGGTGTCACATGACCTTCAGGACGCTTACTTCCACGTGCCGATCCATCCTTCTTCACGCAAATTTCTAAGATTCATGTGGGGAGGGAACGTTTTTCAGTTCAGGGCCCTATGCTTCGGCCTTTCCACAGCCCCCCAAGTCTTCACTGGGCTGATGGAGAACGTTGCTCAGTGGCTTCATCTCGAGGGAGTGAGGATTTCCCTCTACTTGGACGATTGGCTAATCAGGGCCAAGTCCAAGGAGAAATGTCTGGAGGACTTACGATTAACGCTGAATCTAGCAGCTTCTCTGGGTTTGCTAGTGAATTTCGAGAAGTCACAGCTAATCCCCAGTCGAGAGCGTATCTATCTGGGGATTCTGATGGCTTCTCAGGTTTTTCGGGCGTATTCCTTCCCCAGGAGGAGGATAAACCCGAGGTTTCGGAGAAGGTTTAGCAGTTCTTTCCTAGAGAAAGATGTATGCACAGCGAGGGAGTGGATGAGTCTGTTGGGGGGACACTCCTCGCTGGAGCAATTCGTTTCTCTAGGGAGGTTGCACCTCAGACCCCTACAGTTCTTCCTGACGAGGAACTGGAACCGAAGATCTCAAGGTCTAGACTTTGCGTTCAAGATCTCGCAAGAGATAAAGGAGGATCTACGTTGGTGGCTAGACCCTCTCCTGTTCAAGGAAGGCCTTTCCTTGCAGGTTCGGAACCCCAGCCTAGTGTTATATGCGGACGCATCGGACATAGGTTGGGGAGCTACTCTCAGGTTGAGAGAAGTGTCAGACACCTGGATGGGGGATCAGGTGTCCTGGCACATCAACAAGAAAGAGCTAACAGCGATTTGGTTCGCTCTCAAAACCTTCGAACCCCTCGTAAAGGGAAAGTCAGTTCAGATCAACTTGGACAACACCACAGCCCTGGCTTACATTCGGTAACAGGGGGAGACTCACTCTTTCTCCCTGTACGAGACAGCGAGATCGCTCCTCCTGTGGTCGGAGGAAAGGAAGATAAGTCTTCTCACCAGGTTCGTACAGGGAGAAAGAAAATGTCAGAGCGGATCTGCTAAGCAGAAGGAATCAAGTCCTTCCCTCAGAGTGGACTCTGCACTTGGACGTATGCCAGGAGCTGTGGAGGACGTGGGGCAGGCCCCATCTCGATCTATTTGCGACCTCCAGGAATGCGAGGATAGATCTATACTGCTCCCCTATTGCGGACCCAAGAGCAGTGGCAATAGATGCATTCCTGATGGATTGGAAAAACCTGGATCTTTACGCGTTCCCGCCTTTCAAGATTCTAGGGGAAACGCTAAGGAAGTTCGCAGCTTCAGAGGGAGCAAGGATGACTTTGATAGCTCCGTTCTGGCCCGCCCAGGACTGGTTCACAGAGGTACTGGAATGGCTGGTGATGTTCCAAGATCCCTACCACTAAGAGTCGATCTGCTCAAACAGCCCCACTTCGACAGGTTTCACAAAAACCTCCCTGCTCTCAGTCTGACTGGATTCAGACTATCAAGAGTCTCGTCAGAGCTAAGGGCTTTTCGGCAAAGTCTGCAAGGGCTATTGCCAATGCACGTAGACCTTCCACATCTAGAGTCTACCAGTTGAAGTGGGACGTTTTTCAACGTTGGTGCAGGACTCATAAAGTTTCCTCCTCCAGTACCTCTGTGACTCAGATAGCAGATTTCCTTATCTTCCTGAGGGAAAAATGCGGGGTTGAGTAGTCTCCACCATCAAGGGCCACAGGAGCATGCTTTCCTCAGTTTTTCGTCATAGAGGATTAAACATATCCGAAGACAAGGACCTCCATGACTTAATCAGATCATTTGAGACGGTTAAAAGAACCTCCTACTTAGTTCCTAGCTGGAATCTAGATGTCGTGCTGCTCTTTCTGAGGTCCTCAAGATTCGAACCTCCCTATACAGCTTCGTTCAGAGACCTTTCGATGAAGACTCTTTTTCTCTGTGCGTTAGCTTCAGCGAAGAGAGTCAGCGAGCTGCAGGCTCTAGAAGGTGAGGTAGGTTTTCAAGGAGGATCCGCGTTTTGCTCTTTTCTTCTGGCTTTCCTAGCCAAGAATGAAAACCCTTCTTCACCATGGCCCAGGAGCTTCGAAATTAAAAGCTTGTCCTCCTTAGTTGGGACAGAAGAGGAGAGATCTCTTTGCCCTGTGAGAAGCCTGAAATTTTATCTTCAAAGGAAGAGAAGACTTGCTGCTAATGAGAGCAATCTCTGGTGCTCTGTAAGGGACCCCAGTAGGCCCTTATCAAAAAATGCCCTCTCATTCTTTATCAGGAATGTTATTAGAGAAGCCCACACATCGTGCAGTCAGCAACAGTTTAGTCTTCTGAAAGTCAAGGCGCACGAAGTGAGGGCCATCGCGACGTCTTTGGCTTTCAAGAGGAATATGTCTTTACAAAACCTCATGAAGGCCACTTTTTGGAGGTGTGAATCAGTCTTCTGTCTTTACAAAACCTCATGAAGGCCACTTTTTGGAGGTGTGAATCAGTCTTCTCCAATCACTACCTAAAAGACGTATCGATTACGTATGAAAAGTGTTTTGGGCTAGGCCCTTACGTAAGGGCGGATTCAGTGCTGGGGCAGGGAGCTGAAACACATCCTTTTTAATCCTTTTCCCTGTTAGTTTTTAATTTGGAGTTTTTGGTTGTACGAAGGAGGTTGCAGGAGGCAGCTCCTTCTTTCGTATTCTAATATTAGTAATTGGTTAGGTGATCGTTGTGCTTGAGGCTCCCTTGCGGTTGTAGTGATAGGCTCTGGCATGTAAGCGGGTTGATCCCCATTGACCAGGACCCTGTTTGGATTCTGCCAAGTAAGTGGACTCAGTTCCCCATTGGTAGACCCAAAGAGTTCTTCAGCTATAGGTCACTCCCCGCTGAGGGTACTCTTTAGGCAACGCAGGACTAATAGACAGTAACTATGAAGTCTTCTGCCTAATTCAGGTAAGAACCAAGGGTTTATTTTTATTCCTTTAACATGTATTGTCCCCACTTTCTAGGTGAGTATGTGTCTCTTTCCCTCCACCAAGGGTGTCAATCAGCTAAGTATATATCTGGCAGGGAAGTTCATGTACAAAAATGATATTGTTAGTATACAATAAAGTTTTGTACATACTTACCTGGCAGATATATACGATTGATGGCCCGCCCAGCCTCCCCTCAGGAGACAGGTGGAAGAAAATAATCTGGCAAGAAAGGGGGACTGGTTCTTACACCCGCCACCCAGCGGCGGGTAAGGTAGATCACCTGACCTACCTGTAGCGTGTGCCGCGAGTTTTGAATTTTCTGTCGTGACGTCAGAGACCTAAGCTAAGTATATATCTGCCAGGTAAGTATGTACAAAACTTTATTGTATACTAACAATATCATTTTCTGATACATGCATAGTATTTTGACTGGAGTAATAATCTGTAGGAAACTGCTTTATTAAGGAAAATGCTGTGCATCACAACTGTTGCTCTACTCAGAAGAAGTGCTAAATTAAAGCATTTGCCAAGTTCACAAATATTAAACCATTGACCTACCAAGACAAATGATATTTGTATTTATTATTTCTCACACATTTACAACTTATATGTGAACATACTGATGTATAGCATATCAATTTTTTCTCCATTGTACAATAAAGCAAGTCTGTTCTCATCTATAATCTGAATTAAGTTGCAGAACTATTGTCCTAAAATTGTATAGTACAACAGGGTAAGCACTCATATAATGTTAACACGGTGCAAATGAGAAAAATTTTGAATGAAATAAGCCTGTTTTTGGTTAATGAGTTTCATATTAATGCATTTTCAAATGTACATGCAGTCAAGTACATACAAATGTTTGGTGGCATTTGGATTCATACTAAATATAGTGTTGTATAGATTATTCCTTATTCCAACCAAATAAGAATATCAGCTGAATGATGTAATTAAATGATTTGATGATATAAATTTATGTAGACTGAAAGTGGAGGTATGGGGCAAGTAAATTTTATCATGTTTGTAAATTTGATTTATAACCACAACATATATTTTTAACTTTAAAATAGGTGTCCTTCCAGTTGTTAGTATTCTAAATTTTAACTGACAACAGAAGTCAATTGTAGATTCACTTAGGGGTGTGTAATTTTATTTTCCCTTCGTTTATGTTCTCAGGGCTGGGAAAAACGACAAGAACCAAATGGAAGAATATACTTTGTTAATCATCGAAACAGAACTACTCAGTGGGATGATCCTCGGACACAAGGGTGAGTGCTTGAGTTCTGTAAATTTTTTTTTTTTTTTTTTTTTTTTTTTTTCTTTTTTTTTTTTTTTTTTGTACTCCATAAGAAATTAAGATTCCCATTTTACAGTATTACAATTTGTCTACTAGTCAAAGTATTTTGTAAATAATTTGCTTCATTTGTTGAAGCCTGTGATATTTTTGTAAGATGTATTAGGTGAGATTCACTCCCAGTTTTTTCTATTCATGTACATAATTCATCATATGAGAAGTAACAGACTGATAAATCCTGGCAATCATCTGTAATGACTGTCATAGCAAATTTATATTAATGTTAGCAAGTCTTAAACACTAAAAGGTGTTATTGTGAATCTGAAGTGAAAAATCCTCATATGGATTAGGATCAACAAAATTAATTTTGATCAAGCCATTATCCTCATGGATAATCGGTCATCCCTCCCTCCAAATGAGGAATTCATGACGGCAAATGTCAGATGGTAGTGCATCTTTTTGTGCTGAAGGGTTCCCATTTAGATTACCCTAGGGTGGCATTTAGCATGTAAAGGTCTTTTTGACTTTGCAGACAGTGTGCATCCAAAACTGTCTGTAAAATTGAGGGTCTGCTGCATACAAGTATGCTAAACTGATTATTTGCAACAGATGCTTTTCAATCTTCTCTAAAATAATTAGTGTAAAATTAAGGCTCTAAAATAAGTATTGCAAAATTAAGGCTATCCACATCCGTGGAATTAGGCAAGATAAGCCATAATAAGATTTTTATTTGTATGGTTGATGGTAAATATGTATAGCTTTTTTATAATAGCTGGAGTTTGAGTATGTCATTATCTGGTTATTTGTCAACCTTCAGTTGCAAAAGCATTGACCTTATTCTTTGTCTGTCGCAGCATGGTTCTTGAGGAGGAACCTCTACCAGATGGGTGGGAGATGAGGTTAACGGAGGATGGCCGTCAGTATTTTGTTGACCATAATACCCGCCAAACTACATTTCAAGATCCTCGGCCTGGAGCTAAGCAAATGTAAGTATTTAGTTTATTCGTGTTTTCCCCCCAAAATTTATCCAATAGAATTTTTGAAAATGGAAAATATTTCACAAGTATGTTATGCATTGTGTTTTGACAAGGTTTATAACCAGCCTGAGAAGAGCCTTTATTAGGCTCAGAGGTCTGGATAAACTAATCCTTTATGTAATAATAATAATAATAATGGACAACGTTTTAAAGTAAAGTTTCTTTGTAGTGTCAAAGTTATGTGTTGATTGAATAACATTAAAAATTTCAAGTTCCACACCGATGCTACTTAGCAAGATGAATTTGTCTGAAATTTTTGTGTGCCTTTTCTTTTTATTTTATTTTTTTACTGCAGTAAATTACATAATTTTTTTTTTTGTAGGGGTATAATTTATAAGGAAGGAAGTTTCTGCAGGGTTATGATTTGCAGTCTTGATTATTATATGGAATTGACATTTTAGTTTACATGAAGTATGGTTAAAACTTCAAAGCATCAGACCAGTGGGAGGGAAGGGGAGAACCTGTTGCTGCCCAAGTCTTTGCCAGCATTTTATAAAGGCTAGCCTAGTATTTATTTTCCTGTTAGGTTATTAATAGTGATGAATACTAAAAAGGTTTTAGAATTGTTTTTTTCAAAGTTTTAACAAAAATTTTTATAGCTCCCTATTGTATTGTTATAAGGCATAACATTATTTTTGCTTGTTTATCTTCCAGCAAAGTGTATTAACCTGTATACTAGTAGCGCATCATGATCCCTTTGTAGAGTATTAATAAAAATTTCATAGCATGTCTTTGTTCATGTCGTTTTTTTTTTTTTTTGTTTTTTTTTTTTTTTTTTTTTTCAGCAATGCTAGTAGGGGCCAGTATGGTATTCCTATGGTGTATGAGCGTTCTTTCAGGTGGAAACTTGGACAGTTTAGATATTTGTGTCACAGGTAAGCAATATCTTTTTGTGTAGCAGAATTCCATCAGTCATTTATGCTGTACTCCATGTAATGTGAAAATTGCATTTTTGCCACACTTGCATTACTCAAGATACAGAAGAATCTCATGGCACATGCTGACTACATCTTTATGCCTTTCCCACTTCTCTATGGAACTGTTTAGTCATCATGTCAGTTCCAGGATTGTTGTGCTAGCAGCATTTCTCATAAAATCAATTTTTTTTTTTTTTACCATCTTTTGCATCTGTTGAGGATGTTTTTGATAAATGCTCTTTGGCTGTGACGGGAATGGTTTACGTCTCTCTCTAACATTGAATTAGTCCTTCATCTTCATCCTAACATTTTTCACATACATAGCCTCAAGAAGTAGCCATCTTTTAGTACTGTTTTACATGTCTAAAGCTACTTGTGGGTACCTCTTCTCTTGGTACATACTAGCCAAATACAGACTTGTAACTTTTACCTTTGCCCTTCTCCCAACCCTTCAGTCTCAGTTGTTTTTTTATTTCATTTCATAGAAAAGTGAGCAAGGAGTGTAGTAGGCAGAAGGGAACGTGTATAGTGGAATAACTCTAGACCTTGTTTGATAAGTGTGGTGAGACTGGTACATGTCCATTACAAGACATATTAAATATGTAATTAATGGGGTTTTATGGAAAAATGTTTTGTTATAAAGACAGCATGTAATGATTTATTGCTTATTTGCAATAAGATAATTATAGGCAAGTGTAGTATATGTGAAGTAGTTCATGAAGAAAGTCACATTAACAAGTTGTTGTTGTCTTCTGTGTATTTAATTAAAAAAATTTCTCATGCTGTAAGAGTATCTTTTGTTGGTAAGAGGATCATTTGCAAACACTTTATCTTTTTTTTTCAGTAATGCGGTAACGGGCCATATAAAAATAAGTGTTACTCGGCAAACACTTTTCGAAGACTCCTTCCATCAGGTTATGAGATTACCGCCTTATGACCTCAGGAGAAGACTGTTTATTATATTTAGAGGAGAGGAAGGCTTAGATTATGGTGGAGTGTCCAGGTAAACAAGTTTTTTCAGTGTATAGGTATATAATTGAAGTTTTCTAATTTGAGTTTTTGTTTTTTGTAAGTACTTTGTTGTAATTATTAATGACTTGCTGGTTCGATTTTCAGAAGTTGCTATTCAGTGCAGTATTATTCTTTAAGTGGAATTTTCAGTTTTCTCACTTTTATTCCATGCAGTTGTTTTAATAGGTACTATATAACATTATACATGTATAATAATTTTATGTCAATAAATTTTTTTATAATGTTTCTTGTCTTCTGAAGATTGTATTTGTTCTTTTTGATGAATAATGGTATATTATAGGGGTTTCATGTTCACTGCATATTTCTGTCCTTACAGAGAATGGTTCTTCCAGCTGTCCCATGAGGTTCTCAACCCAATGTACTGCCTTTTTGAATATGCCAATAAAAATAATTATTCTTTGCAAATTAACCCAGCTTCAGAAGTCAATCCAGACCATTTGACATACTTCAAATTTATTGGTCGTTTCATAGCAATGGTAAGTAAAGATAAACGCTAATTTTTCCAATTAGAGGATGAGCATTGAGAGGCTTTCAAAAGAAGTTAGTTCTCCTTCTTTTCTTGGAGTTGAGGTTGATTGAAATGTGTAATATTAACAAAGTACTGTATATACTTATACATTTAGAAAATATTGCTTGCTTGCTTTTTCAAATGAAATCATATAGTGGGGCTGATTTCATTGTTAATGCTAGGAGAATTTTGACTACGGTTTTTGGTATGAATTTATATAATATAAAGGTGAAGAAACAATGTAGCATTATGGGATTTTATGGCTTATTGTTTAGTTATCTATTTTTTTTAACATTTAAGCAGACAGTGTGTTGTAGTTTTCTTTTTTGTTCCTATACGATATACAAACCCTCGGTCCTTTACTTAAGGAATTACTTACGGCGTAGCTGGAATTACGCCCGTTAAATCTTGAACAAGGTGGTTAGGCAGTAAGTACCGTGTGGCAGGCTAGCCTGCCCGGATGTAAACACTCCACTTTGCCGTAAGTTATTCCTTATGTAAAGGACCTCGGGTTCGTATAGTTAGGAAAAATACAATTTACTTCCAAAAATTATGATATTCACCAGAGTTATTCTTTACAGGCCTTATATCATGGAAAATTCATCTATAATGGGTTTACCATGCCATTTTATAAGCGTATGTTGAGTAAGAAGCTCACCATGAAGGACTTGGAATCAATTGATCCTGAATTTTACAATTCCCTTTGTTGGATACGTGATAACAATATTGAGGTGAGAAGAACTGGCGGTTTGATTAATTTTTTTTAATATTGTAAGAATCATTTTGTTTTATGACAAATTTTTGTATTCATATTTCTTTATGTACTGGAAAAAATGAGTAGAGATGTTGAAATAGAGTATAACGTAGATTTGATGTCTCATTGGTCTCATTAAACACAGTTGTGTAATATAGTAATAATAATAATGATAATAATAATAATAATAATAATAATAATAATAATAATGAAAATATGGTGCCAACAAGATTGCCAACGATGCATGTACACAAATAGATGAAGTACATAGAATAAGGAACCTGATAGCAACAAAGCCTAAGTTGAACACACTGAAATATTCCAATGTTTTTGGGGGGTAGAATGCCACTTTTCTTGTGTTTGTGTTTTTAACACTACTGATCCATGGATGTCTGATGAATCCACACTACCTAACCCTCTAGTTTTCTTAGTTATATTAAGTATTCTATAACAGTAGTGGTCAAATGCTGTTCAGCATTGACAGTTGAGTATTTTTTATGTGGCTGTTTTAATTTCAACTAACAAGGAGTGTCAAGTTTTTGTTGCTAATCCCTTAAAATAGCTTTTTGAAAATCTTGAGAAATCCTTGAAAAAGGTTTTTGAGAATCTGAAGCAATTGAAACTTAATCATTCATAAGTTTTAAGACAATGTGTTAGATTGGACATATTTGACAAAATTCCGTTATTTTGAATGAAAACCTAACCCTTCAGGCCAGGCCCCTGTAGGGGGATAGTGCCGTCAGTGCACCTCATTCAGTGTAATGTAGGCATTACATAAGGTTCTTTGCAGCATCCCTTCTGCCCCTAGCTGCAACTACTTTCATTCCTTTTACTGTAACTGCGTTCATATTCTCTTTATTCCATCTAACTGTCTAACCTTTCCTAACAATTGTTTCATAGTGCAACTGCGAGGTTTTCCTCTTGTAACACCTTTCAAACCTTTTGCTGTCAATTTCCATTTCAGCACTGAATGGCCTTAGTTGCCCCAGTGCTTGGCATAATGCCAAAAATCTATATAAATCAAATCAAATTCAGGCCAGCCATATGTAAGTTCAGAATTTTAAGGTTGTGGTCTTAATAAAACCATTTGATAGAAAATATTTTCCAAAAGTTAATTTTATAACAAAATGGTGAAGTAACATGAGCAGCATTTATTCTTTTAGGCAATCTTAATCAGACATTGAATAATAAATACCTTTACGGATTAAATTCCATTCTATATTGAATTGCTTAGACTAAATTAGAATTTGCTAATTGAAGTGAATGTTTTCTCTCTTAACATAATGGTTTTTTCATTTTTACAGGAGTGTTGCCTAGAGATGTCATTTTCCACTGATTTTGAAGTCCTTGGTAAAATTTCTGAAGTTGAATTGAAACCTGGTGGCAAAGACATTCAAGTAACAGAAGAGAATAAGGAAGAGTATATTGAGTAAGTACTAGATTATATAGTGGTAGTTCTGTCAGTATTATAAAATTATTAAAAGATACATATGTGGGTTTAGTAGAGGTGAAGCAAAACTCTTGTTGGGTTTGTGTCAGTAGAATTTTATACAAATTGTATTGTTTCTCACAAAAGAATAATCTGATACCAATACTATTGGTTCATTGAACCAGCTTCGGTATTGCCAAAAATCATTGTAAAATGCTGGCTAAATGGGGAAAATTCAACATTTTTGTTTTGAAATTTTGCAATTTCCTCAATCAGGTTTTACACGGATGTTAGATTGAATAAGGTGAATTTTCAAGAAATTTATTAAGTATGCATGCCTAGAAACTAAGTTAAGCTGGTTTAGGATGGTATACACAAGCATTTTGAAATTAGAACCTTGACACAGCAAATGGAAGAGGAAGTATTCAGGATACCAAAAATAAACCATAAGGTGGAAAGAATATATATATTATATATATATATATTATATATATATATATATATTATATATATATATTATATAATATATACTAATATATATATATATATATATATATATATTATATATATATATATTAATATGATATATATATATATATATATTTATATGATATATATATATATATAATATATAGTATATATATAATATGATATGGCTCTTTAAATTTCTATGACTATCCAAAAACTTCCTTTACTTCACTTTAATTTTTTAATATAAATCCTTAGGAAAAATGTAGTTTTGTTAGATTAGGTTTTAGCTTCAGATATATTGTAAATAAATGATCTTTTAACCCTTAAACGCCGAAGCAGTATTTTAAAAATTATCTCCCGTATGCCGGCGGTGTTCGCTAGTGAGCGCCGAAATGGAAAAAAATGTTTTTATACATTCAACTTCCCTGCCAGATATATACTTAGCTATAGACTCCGTCGTCCCCGACAGAATTTCAAATTTCGCGGCACACGCTACCGGTAGGTCAGGTGATCTACCGCCCTGCCCTGGGTGGCAGGACTAGGAACCATTCCCGTTTTCTAATCAGAATTCTTCTGTCGTCCGGACCGTCAACATTGTTGTTGGTTCCTCTCGATTGGTTTTTCTTTTTTCACCGGCAATTGATCTTCTTGACCGATTTTTGGTGACGTATCTGGATTGTTGGATTGGCATACGCTTTTGTGGACTGTTTTGTGGACTTGATTTTGGATTTTTCTTTAAATGTCTGACACTGGAATGGTTGTGAGACGTTGTGTGAATGTAGGCTGTAAGGTGAGGTTGCCGAAAGCTTCGGTAGACCTTCACACTGTATGCAAGGGTTGCAAGGAGTATGAATGTTCTTTCACTAATACTTGCAAGGAATGTGAGAATTTGAGTGAGAATGAATGGAAGAATCTAACTAATTATTTGAAAAAGTTAGAAAGAGAAAGAGTGAGGAAGGCTTCTTCTAGAAGTTTAAGTAGTTCTAGATCTAATGAACCAATTCCTAGCTTGGGATCTTCCCCAAGGGTAAGTATTGCTACTTCTCCTTCCATTGCAGCCCCTTCTCCTATTGCAGAACCTGTAGATTCAGCGAAAAGAACTTGCGGATCTAAAAGCGCCTTCAAGTTAATGGAAAACAAAATGGCTGCCCTGCAAGGTAAGGCTAGTGATTTTTCAGTGGACAGGGATATGAGTGTCCCCAGTGTAGTAGAGGGGGCATCTGGTCGGCTCCGCAACGCTCCTAGGTCTAGACCTCTTCCAAGCTCACATGCCCAGAGGAGAAGGAATGTCGAAAACCGAAAGGAGGTTGTGGAGAATCCCCACCGATCAGGTGTCCCTTCGGCGGTTTCTGTGACACCCCAGACTGCCAAGGGATCGCTATTGTAAAAGCGTCCTGCGCCAGTGTTTTTCTTCGTCGGGATCTTCGTCTCCGAGACGTGATTGGAGGGATTCAGATCGCTCTCGACCACTGAAGAGGAGTTGGAAGGCTCCGACGATTGACTCGAGCCCGGAAAACTTCCCTGAGGAGTCTCCTTCGGGAGTTAAGAAGGCAAGAAGAGCCATTCTGTCAACCAGAGTTAGAAGGAGTCAGGAGGTGGAGGCTATGGACTCCTCTCCTCCTCCTTCCCCTCCTCCCGAAGAGGATAAAGAGGAGGTTACTAAGAGGTTTATGATTGCTATGCAGGAGCAGATTTCGTCTTTTGTAGGAGTGCTTTGTTCCGACACGGCATACAAACCTTCGGTCCTTTTACAATAGGAAGGTACTAGCGGCAGCTGGATAGGTCGTAAGCTTTCGAACAAGGGGTTCGGTAGTTAACTGCTTGTCCGACAGGCGCGCGCGCGCGACTGGGAGGTAAACAAATCACTTTTGCTTTCGGCCTCACAGCGAGTAGACGTGTGTGTTCGACGCTCTCTGCCCGCTTCTCGTCGTTTGCTTTCCTTAAGTATATGGTTGTGTTTGTGTATGAAAGAATCATTGTAAGTACAATCATTTCTCTTTTTTCATTGAATTGTGATATTTTGGTCAATTATGGAATCTCCTCGCCTCGCTACCCCACGGAGACTATGCCCGGGTACCGAAGGGCGTAAATGCGGGAAGTTCCGCTCATTCCCGGAAATTGACCCACATGTTTTGTGCGCTCGGTGTCGGGGGCGCGAATGCACCCGAGCCGAGCCATGTGAAGTTTGCAATAATTGGTCGGAGGCGCAGTGGACTTTGTATGAGGGCAGGAAGAAGCGAAGGCCTGCAAAGGAGTCGTCGGAAAGCTCTCCCGCGACTCCTTTGGTTACGGACACTTCGTCGTCTTTCCTGCCGCCCGCTCAGCTTCCACGTTTGGCGCCTTCCCCTTCGGGGGGGGTTTCTAGGTCCTTCTCCTCACCTGACTTGTCGAGTGTGGAGGAGGGCGCTAGATACCCTGACGTCGAGTTGTACTCTGGGTCCTCTATCCGTTCGTCTTCGGGCGAGCGGGTAGAGGAGCCTGCTAATCACCCGACTTTGCCTTCCTCAGGTGCGGTTGCCGCGAAGGACGACCCTCAGACAGGTGTGGGGCATCGTTGGGGCTGCAGGGCGTGCCGAGTGTCCAGGGGCTGCTCTACCATCTCGCTGGCTCCGTGGCGGTCACTCATGCGACGGTTACGACCACCACCACGACCCTTACAACACCTGGCTACGCTTCACCTCCTCACCTGGTGTACACCCCGCACGCGGTCTCTGTAACACCTACTACATCGGTGCAGGGGCCAGTCGCCGTATCACGGGGGAGTGTGATGCCGCCACCTGGGTTTGCCGTGCTGCCGCGACCGGACTTCGTGTGCCCGAAGAGCTCGCCCCTGGACCTCCCACCAGTACCAAGGATGTCTGTGCCGCTGGTCCGTCCAACTGGACAGCCTGCACAGCCTGCCGTACCTGCCCAGCCGCCGTTCTCGGACGTGACGTTGATGACCACTGCTGCTGTTCCTGTACCTGCCCCTTGCCGTTTCTCTACTGCTGTTCCTGTGATGCCTGCACCTGCTGACGTTGTTCCTGTTCCTGGCCCCGCTGCTCCCGATGCTGATCTGTTCGGACAGGTGCGTCCGGGCCCTGTTGCTTCGGCAACAGCAGCCCCGGCTCCGCTCTGGATGAACAGATCTGACATCGGTCCTGAGGAGGTTGACGGAAGAAGAAGAAGAAGAGGAGGAAGGTGTCGTCGTCGTCTTCATCGTCTTCTTCGTCGTCGTCGTCGTCTGCCGCCTCTTCCCTCTCTCTAAGGCTCCCCCGCCGAAGAAGAAGAAGGTCGCCTCCCCCCCCCCCCCCTAAGAAGTCTCCTTCGGGAACTTCTAAGGGCCCGTCTCGCTCTGGTGAGACGGGGGGTTCTTCGCTGGTCACCCTGCTCCTTCGGGGGCAGGACCCGTCTCTTCTTCCGCGAGGAAGAAGACTACGGGGACCAGAGGAGTGCCGGCTAACACCGGCACTTCCTCACCTGCTGTTAGTGGTTCGGCCACGGCAGCAGGATCCGTCTCGACCTCTCGTTCGCGAGAGGTACCGAGTGTACGGTCGCCTAACAGCGACCGTGCAGCCAGGAACCAGACCTCTGAGTCCGCTCAGCGTCAGGTTCACGGCACGGAGCGGAAGACTGGTGACAGCCGCTCACGCGACTCTCACCAGACCAGCTCTCGCTCTCGTGGCGAGCAGCTGGCTACCCGGGCGGACGTGACGGTCCATGACCGGCCACGGGCTGAGGCTGGGAAGAGGTCCCCCCGTTCGCCGGCACCAGCCACGGCTGGTACCAGCGAACTGACGCGCCGTGAGGACACGCACCTGGTCTCACCGTGACAGTAGAGCTCGCCGGTCGCCTGACCGTCACTCGCACAGAGAGCGATCGGGTACGGCGACCAGCACCAGCTCTTCTGACACACGAGACCGGGGCCGCTGTTCTCGGTCCAGCCGTTCTCCACAGCGAGACGGCTCGACTAGGTCTGCAGCTCGATCGCCACCGCGGGTTGACGATCGCCTGCAGTCTTCCAAGCCCGCTGGTTCTGCCAGCGAGCGAGGAGGGAGCGTCAGGTCTGCCTCTCCCATACCTTCAACCTCCTCGGGTTACACCGGGAGGGGCGAGGTATTGAGGAGTGATCGTGAGGGGTGCGCCCCTCAGGATCCCACCACGTCGTCGTACGTACCAGGCACGGTTCTCGGACCAGCCAGGTCGTACGCACAAGTGGTTGGAGGAGACCGAGAGGGGTCTGTCGCTGTTCCTCCCCTTGAGGGAGGAGGGTCTCGGGAGATGCTCCTGTTTGAGGGACTGGATGGTCCGACTCCGCAGGACGCAGTCACTCCTGAGATCCAGAGGAACTTTGCCGAGGTTATTGCGCTGATTCGTCAGCACAACGACCTCGGGGAAGGATCGCCGCTACCCACCATCCCGAGCCCGCCCACGTCCCGGCTCGAGTCGTTCTGGGGCCCTGAAGAGGGAACCCAGACCGACGGTGGGTTTAAACCGCGTTCCGAGCTTGCAGACTCAGTGCTGGACCAGGTTGAATCGCTTGTTTCCGGACAAGACGGTTCGCTCAAGTCTGGCAGGTCGAGCAAGCTGCTTCCGCCTCCTCTGCTGCGACAGCGGCGTTTTTACGTGCCATCTGAAGACCCGATGCCGCCCAAACAGGTGAACCCGGAGTTAGCCAGGCTGACTCCGGGTGTGTCTCTGCAGCAGCTCCTGTCCGAGAACCTATGGTTCTCGCAGCAAGAGCACTCGGCCTGGAATCCACTGCCATGGCAGTTTTTCCAGGCCGTCTCCTGCTAGATCTGTGGTCCCTCACAGTATCTAAGGTCGCAGCCAACTCCGGGGGAATTTCTCCTGAAGATGACTCGGCCTTTAGGAGACTTTGCCAGTCTGGAGGAAGAGCCATCTCCTTCCTTGCCCACCAGACGGTGAACCTGTGGGCCAACCTGGTTCTCCGACGAAGGGACGCCGTCCTTACTCGGGTTTCCAGGGCGGCCAGGGTCGTGAAGCGGCGTTGGGACTTCGCAACGGACCTTTACGGAGTTCCACGTCTCTCTTTCCAGGTGGGAGGGTGGACGCTGTGGTGGACTGACGGCGCGCTGAAGACAGTGACCGTCTGGTACACCAGGCAGTCTCGAAGGCTTTCTGGGCAGCCTCGGACTGCGGCCAAGTCTAAGAGCTCGGCTAGCGCTTCCTCGGTGGCTAAGAGGTAGCTGCGTCGAAAAGCCCGGGGAAAAAAGACTCTGTCTTCTTCGACTTCTACCAAGGGAGCCGTAACCAGCCTCCTCCCAGCCCTCCTCCTCCCGTGGAGGCTCTGGGAAGAAGTCGAAGAAAGGGGGGAAACGCTAGGGACGGCGTTCCCCCTCACCTGCTGCCGGAAGTGGGGGGGTGCCTGGCCAGCCATTGGGCAACTTGGCAGCGCTACGGCGCCGAGACCTGGGATTGTAGATGTCCTTCGGGAGGGATATCTATTACCCTTCGAATCTCGGCCACCCCTCACCTCCAACCCGGTCCAACAGCAGTCGTACGTTCCAGGGTCATCGAAGGACGTAGCACTGAGACAGGAGATCAAGACCATGCTGAGCAAGAGAGCTGTAGAAATCGTCACGGATCAGTCACCGGGCTTTTACAGTCGACTCTTCCTGGTGGAAAAGTCTACGGGAGGCTCGGCGCCCGGTGATAGATCTCTCTCCCCTGAACCGGTTTGTTCGCCAGACCCGGTTCACGATGGAGACGGCACGCTCAGTGCTCGACTCCATCAGGGAGAACGATTTCATGCTTTCGGTGGACTTGAAGGATGCGTATTTCCAAATACCCATTCATCAGTCCTCCAGAAAGTACCTCCGCTTCATCCTCGACGGGACGGTGTACCAATTCAGGGCACTTTGCTTCGGTCTCTCAACCGCACCAGGTGTTCCACGCGGTGTTCACTCTGGTGTCTGCTTGGGCCCATTCGCACGGGATACGTCTGATGAGGTATCTCGACGATTGGTTAGTCCTGGCGAGCTCCCGCTCGCAGTTGCTACAGGACAGGATCGACTGCTCGAGTTCTGTCGCGATCTGGGGATCGTTGTGAACTTCGAAAAGTCCGATCTCGAGCCCAAGCAGAGGATGAAGTACCTGGTATGCTGATCGACACGGTAGCAGGGCGAGTCTTCCCCGCAGACTCGCGGATCAGCAGATTCAGGGAGGCAGCCAACCAGTTCCTGTCTCGGCAGGAGCAGGTAGCTCAGCGATGGCAAGTCGTGATCGGACACCTGTCGTCACTCGAGAAGTTAGTCCCTCACGGGCGTCTTCACCTGCGGTCTCTTCAGTGGAGGCTAAAGGAGAGTTTGGTCGCAGGCGACGGATCCCCAAGCTTTCCAGTGTCACTGACACCGGAGGTGAGGCAGGATCTAGCCTGGTGGCTGGACGACAGGAAACCTCTTAAGAGGAGTGCCTCTGCGCACTCCCCCCCGGACATGCAGCTGTTCTCAGACGCATGCGACCGAGGGATGGGGCGCACACCTGGAGGAGTTGCTGACTTCAGGAGTGTGGGACGAGAACGACAAGCACCTTCACATCAATGTACTGGAACTCAAGGCAGCGTTCCTCGCTCTCCAAGAGTTCCAGGACCGCTTGGTGGGACACTCAGTGGTGTTGATGTGCGACAACACCACGGTAGTGGCCTACGTCAACAAACAGGGGGGCCTAGTGTCTCTCCGTTGTACCAGTTGACTCGGCAGGTGCACGAGTGGGCCGAGGCCACACCCTCAATAGAGCTGTCGGCACGCTACATTCCAGGGAAGAGGAATGTAGTAGCAGACACGCTCAGCCGTCGGGATCAGGTGATAGGGACCGAATGGTCTCTACACCGGGACGTGGTGGAAAGGCTCTTCGACTTATGGGGGCGACCAGTCGTGGATCTGTTCGCCACCCGGCACAACAGGAAGCTCCAGGTGTTCTTCTCGGCCGTGCCGGACCCATGGGCAGCTGCAGAGGACGCTCTTCAACACCCGTGGGCACAAACCTCTTCGCCTATGCCTTTCCCCCCGTTCAGCCTGATTCGCCAAGGTGATCAGTCGAGCACTGGTCACCCCGAATCTCAGGATGATCCTGGTGGCTCCCAAATGGCCACAGGCCATTTGGTATCCGGACCTGCTGGCTCTTCTCGCAAGGAGAAACCGAGAGAGATTCCCCCTTGGCACAACCTTCTCGCCCAGCCACACGTCGAGCGGTACCACCGAGCAGTCCAGTCCCTACGTCTTCACGGCTGGCTGTTATCCACCATCTCTTGCGAACGAGAGGCTTTTCTCGTAGCGCAGCAACAGAGATGGCTGGAAACGTCCGTCAGTCCTCTGCAGCTGTGTACCAGGGGAAGTGGGCCGTCTTCTGTGGTTGGTGTCGTAGACGGGGTCTATCTCCTCTCAGAGCCACTCTTCAGCAGGTAGCGGATTTCCTCGTTTTTCTTCGCCGAGAGAAGCTCCTCTCAGTCCCCACAGTCAAGGATACAGAGCCGCCTTGGCGCTCGTCCTGAAACTGAGGGGATTGGACATCTCGAACTCCGTTTCGTGATCTCCTTGCTCATGAAGGACGCTTCGAAACAAGGTCTTGCCCACCCAGGGAACTCAGGCCCCCTGCGTGGGGATGTGACTCTCGTCCTTAGGGAGTTTGACTTGAACGCCGTTCGAGGCCACTCCGAGAGTCGTCAGACAGGGATCTGACCCTCAAGACCCTCTTCTTGCTGGCCCTGGCATCGGCGAAGAGAGTAGGGGAACTTCATGGTCTTTCCTCCCTATGATGTACGACACTCCAGGGGATGGGGATCTGTGACGCTCGATTTCGTCCCGAACTTCGTTGCGAAGACTCAGAAACCGTCGATCCCTGACGACAGGTTCGAGTCATTCACGATTCCCTCCCTAATGGACTTCACCGATAATGATGCGGATGAGATGCTGCTTTGTCCTGTGAGGGCGCTACGACGCTATCTGAAGAGAACTCGACACCTCAGGCCTGAGTGTCGACGCCTCTTCGTTAGCACCGGGGTAACCAAGAAAGAAGTATCCAAGAACACTCTTTCATTCTGGCTGCGTTGAGGTCATCAGGAGGGCGTATGAGGCTGATGGTAGTGAACGACATCCGTACGTCCCGTCCGAGAGCTCACGAAGTCAGAAGTATTGGCCCCTCGTTGGCGTTTCGTAAGAACTTCTCCGTGGCGCAGGTCCTGAAGGTAGGGGTCTGTCTAACCAGACTACCTTTACGTCCTTCTACCTTCGGGATATTGCCCACAGGTCCTTGGATACCTTTTTCTTGGGACCCGTGGTGGCTGCTCAACAAGATGTAGCAAACTCCCCAGACCCTCGCAGGCTGAAACAGCATCGAGTCCTGGTGTGACTGTGTGGATGGATGTGTGATGAGTGAGTGACTGGCTCCCTCTTCCCGTCTTTTCCTCCTCCTCTACTGTGGGCAGAGGGCCACGGTCGTCACTACGCTGGATGAGGATGAGATGCAGGTGAGCTATATGACAGAGCCCCATCCTATCCCTTTCACTAGGGATAGGAGCAGAATATCCACCACTTCCTTCCTACAAGGGGGGGGAAGTGGATGCCTACAAGAGTCAAACCCATGACTTTATATTTGCTCCTGTACAGGAAACAAGTTCTTACATTGCTGGTACGAAGAGATACGCTTGCCTCTCTCTTAGTACTCGGTCCAGAGGTCTGACCATTGATCCTGCGGTGCACACCCCGGTCAATCGGACAGAGGCTTGGATCCCTCTCCTCGCTCTTACGACCAGGGAGGCTTCAAGGTTGGGCGAACACCAGTCTGTTCACAAAAGACTCAGATTCCTCCCACCAAGAAGTGAGTCTTCCTATTGTAAAAGGACCGCGAAGGTTTGTATGCCGTGTCGGAACAAATGACAATTTGTCCAAAATTGCATTTTTCCTAACTATACAAACCTGAGGTCCTTTTACACATAGCCCCACCTCATGCCACCCCTCACTCTGCAGTTTTTGCTTGGGCCAAAAGCAAAAGTGATTTGTTTACCTCCCAGTCGCGCGTTGCGCGCGCCTGTCGGACAAGCAGTTAACTACGAACCCCTTGTTCGAAGCTTACGACCTATCCAGCTGCCGCTAGTTACCTTCCTATTGTAAAAGGAACCTCAGGTTTTGTATAGTTAGGAAATGCAATTTTGGACAAATTGTCATTTCAAAGGAGCCTCCATAGAAGGAAAGACTCGTCTTCCTATCAAAAGGTCCTCCAGACGTATGGAGGTATCTGCCGCCAGGATCGATGCTCCTACTCGAGGTGAGGCTCCCTGTAAGAACGTGGAGTCAACCTTACGGAGTGAGCCGATCAGGCGTCTGGCACCGGCCAGGAGTGAGGAGTCACCCAGGAGGCAGGAGCCAAGAGCCAGGAGTGAGGAGTCACCCAGGCAAAAGGCAGGAGCCAGGAGGAAAGAGCCAGGAGGCAAGAGGCAGGAGTCAGGAGTCAAGAGGCAGGAGTCCGGAGTCAGGAGGCAGGAGCCAGGAGTCCGGAGGCAGGAGGCAGGAGGCAGGAGTCAGGATCAGGAGGCAGGAGGCAGGATGTCAGGAGTCAGGAGGCAGGAGTCAGGAGGCAGGAGTCAGAGGTAGGAGCAGAGCCAGGAGCAGGAGTTGGAGACTCATTTCTGGAAATTTATGACTCTTCTCCAAACAGAAGCTCCTCTCCTTCAGATCGTAGGAGGTCTTGGAAAGACTCTTCCTCCAAACGAGAACTTTCTCCTTCGTATGATCGAGGTGGTTGGGACGATTTGTCTGATGACGAGCTTCCTGCAAATGAGGGACTCTCGAATTATAAGATCTTATCCTCCTTGTTACTACAAGAGTTTGGAGACTCTCTTAGTCTGGCGGCTCCTCCTTCTCCTCGTTCTCTCTTTTCGAGCTCGACTACGGTAAAATCTTCGGCCTTTCTGAAAATGAAGCCTGCGATTTCCATGAAGAAGGCCCTCCAATCTTTAGATTCTTGGATGGGCAAGAAGAAAGAGTTGGGAAAGACTGTATTCTGCATGCCTCCTTCCAAACTCCATGGAAAGAGATGGTATTTGGTATGGGACAGGAGAGACTATGGGTCTTTCTCTTCCTGCTTCGGAGCAGATGCGGACTTTGCCAATTTAGTGGATGCCTCCAGACGTCACTCTTTAGGATCGGTCAGATCTACGTGGAGCATTTCGGAGTTGAACCACTTTCTAAAGGGACTTTTTGTCACTTTAGAGGTGTTCAATTTTCTGGATTGGTCACTCGGAGTTCTGGCTAATAAATCTAAAGACCCGGAGTTTCTTAAGAACCCAGAGATTCTCCATAGCGTCCTGTCTTGCATGGACAAGGCAGTACAAGACGGTTCGGGAGAAGTTGCTTCCCTATTTGGTGCTGGTCTTCTGAAGAAGAGATCAGTCTATGGATCCCTGTTATCAAAAGGGGTTTCTCCGAGCCAGAGGACAGCTTTATTGTTCGCACCTCTGTCAGACCATCTGTATCCTTCTCAGTTAGTAAAAGATATATCTCGCCTCGCTAACTGAGAAGGCGACACAAGACCTACTTGTACAAAACGTCCAAGAAGGGCCGTCCTGTAGTGTCGACGAATAAAAAGGACTCTCGTCCTCCTCAGCAGCCCTTTCGTGGAGGTGCAGCGGCTCGTCCCCCTGCCAGAAAGAAGAGCTCTGACAAGAGAGGAAGGTCTTCCTTCAGACCTTTCAAGAAGACAAAATGACTTGTTGTTCCTTCAAGCACCAGTGGGCGCCAGACTCCTGAACTTCGCAGAAGTCTGGGCAAAAAGGGGAGCCAACCCTTGGTCAGTCTCGGTCCTAAAGAAGGGATACGTAATCCCCTTCGAGGACAGTCCTCCCCTCCCCTAACATCTACGCCTCGGGAACTGTCAGCGAGGTACAGAGACCCTTGTAATGAGAAAGACTCTCCTTCAAATGGTGGAACAAATGTGGGAAAAGGAAAAGGACCATCGAACTTGTGCAGGGATCCACACTCCCCGGGATTTTACAATCGCCTTTTTCTAGTACCAAAGGCATCGGGGGGGGTGGAGACCAGTACTGGACGTAAGCGCTCTGAATCGCTTTGGTCAGAAAAAGAAGTTCCGTATGGAAACGTCCGCCTCAGTAATGTCAGCTCTTCGTCCAGGAGATTGGATGGTCTCTCTGGACTTGCAAGATGCGTATTTCCACGTTCCCATTCACCATTTGTCAAAGAAATATCTTCGATTTATGATAGGAGACAAGATTTTTCAATTCAGGGCTCTGTGTTTCCGCCTGTCTACAGCTCCACAGGTATTCACCAACCTGATGGCGAATGTAGCAAGATGGCTTCACCTAGAGGGAATAAACATCTCCCTCTACTTAGACGACTGGCTGATCAGGGCCAAGTCGGAGATTCAGTGCTTGGAGGACTTATCAATAACAAGAAACATGATAGAATCGCTGGGATTACTCGTGAACCTCGAGAAGTTGCAGCTGATCCCCAGCCAGAGCTTGGTCTATCTGGGGATTCAGATGGATTCTCGGGGTTTTCGAGTATTTCCTTCGCGAGAGAGAATCACTCGAGGTTTGTCGAGAATCTCGGACTTCTTAGAGAGAAAGAGCAGTTCAGCGAGGGATTATCTGAGCCTTTTAGGGACTCTGTCCTCTCTAGAAAAGTTCTTCTCTCTGGGGAGGCTTCACCTTCACCCTCTTCAGTTTTTCCTGAAAGGGGTGTGGAGTTGGAAGACGGGACAACTCTCAGACACCTTCCTGCTTCCACAAGAGATAAAAGATCACTTGAAGTGGTGGATCCTTCCTCTTCAGAAGAACGAAGGCGTGTCGCTTGCCCTGCAGAACCCAGACCAAGTGTTATTTTCCGACGCTTCGGAGTCGGGATGGGGAGCGACGCTAGGAGCAAGGGAGGTGTCAGGCACCTGGACAAAGGAACAGGTGTCCAGGCACATCAATTGCAAGGAACTAGTGGCCATACACCTAGCCTTAAGGTTCTTCGAGGAGATAGTCAGAGGCGGGGTGATACAGATAAACTCGACAACACCACGGCTCTGGCTTACATACGCAAGCAAGGAGGCACGCACTCTTTCTCCCTCTATCAGTTAACAAAAGACCTGTTAACCTGGACAGAGGAAAGAGGCATAACTCTCCTCACAAGATTTGTGCAAGGGATAAAGAATGTGAGAGCGGACAGGCTAAGCAGGAGGAATCAGGTCCTTCCCACAGAATGGACTCTACACGCAGAAGTGTGTCGAAGTCTTTGGGCCCTGTGGGGGAGACCTCACATAGACCTGTTTGCGACGTTCCTCTCCAAAAGAGTAGAGATCTTTTGCTCTCTAGTGGAAGATCCGAGAGCCTTTGCAATAGACGCGTTTCTCCTGGATTGGTCGGGTTTAGACGCCTACGCCTTTCCCCCGTTCAAGATCCTGGGGGAAGTGCTCAGGAAGTTCGTAGCTGCAAAGAGCACGAACGAAGTTGACCCTAATAGCCCCATTTTGGCCAGCCCAAGAATGGTTCACGGAGGTACTGGAGTGGATAGTGGACTTCCCCAGATCTCTTCCAAGCAGACCAGATCTACTCAGACAACCCCACTTCGAGAGGTTTCTCATCACAAACCATCCCCGGTCTCGCTCTGACTGCCTTTCGACTATCGAAAGACTTGTCAGAGCGAGGGGCTTTTCTCGCAAGGCTGCAGGCGCTATCGCTCGAGCCCGCAGATCTTCGACGAGAAGAGTATACCAATCGAAGTGGGAAGTCTTTAGGAGGTGGTGTAAGAGTCAGAAGCTGTCCTCCTCCAGTACCTCTATAATTAACATTGCCGATTTCTCCTCTTTCTGAGAGAGGAATCGCACCTATCTGTGTCAACAATCAAGGGATACAGAAGCATGCTGTCTTCAGTATTCAGGAATCGAGGGCTAGAAATTGCAGATAACAAAGATCTACATGATTTGATTAGATCCTTTGAAACTTCAAAAGCAGCAACTCCTAGAACACCTAGTTGGAATCTGGACGTGGTCCTGAAATTCCTTTCCTCGGTGAATTCGAGCCTTTACATCTGGCTTCCTTCCGCGACGTCACTAGGAAATGCTTATTCCTGTTGTCCCTCGCTACAGCCAAGAGGACGAGCGAATTGCACGCTCTGGACTCCACAGTGGGATTCAAAGGAGATGCTGCTATCTGCTCGTTCAGACATTGTTTCTGGCAAAGAACGAAAAACCCATCAAAACCTTGGCCCAGAAGCTTGAGGTAAAAAGGTCTATCTAGCCTCGTAGGCAGAGAGACAGAGAGGTCTCTCTGTCCAGTGGGAGCTCTTAAATTTTATTTAGAGAGAAAGAATCAGATGGGAGGTTGTCAACAAGGTCTTTGGTGTGCTGTGAAGAACCCCAAAAGACTCATGTCCAAAAACGCCTTGGCCTTCTTTGTGAGAAGCGTAATTACTGACGCACACAAGAACTGCTCGGAGGAATCCTTCGGTCTTCTAAAGGTTAAGACCATGAGGTGAGGGCAGTAGCAACGTCCTGGCGTTCCAATAGAATATGTCTCTTAGAAATACTCATTGAGACTACTTATTGGAGGTGCAATTCAGTGTTTGCGTCTCATTACCTGAAGGATGTGAAAGTGACGTATGAAAGAAGTGCTTCTCTCTAGGTCCATTTGTATCAGCAGATACAGTTCTTGGGTCTTGGAGCAAAGACTGATCTTAACATATTTTGATTTATCTGTACATAAACCCCTGGTCATATATGTGCTTGGTTTTTCTATTAGCACGCTCACGGATGTCTCCCCGGGCTCATAGTGTCATTGCTGGTAGGGGAATCAAGGTATGTATGGCTTAGTAGGGGGTACAAAATTTTTTTGTTCCGATACTAATACACCATCGGTCCTTTACAATAGAAGTAGCTAGCGCAGTCTGCAACTGTTTCGTAAGCTTCGAACAAGGGGAGAACGGTAGTTAACTGCTTGTCCCGAAGGCCTTCGTCCGCGTCGCCGTCGCGACCCTGGGAGGTAAACAATCACTTTTGCTTCGGCGTGTGAGGATAGGACGTGCTCGTCACGCTCTGCCGCTTTGTCCGTTTGCTTTGAGTATCAGCCTCTTTTCCTTGTGGTGTTTGAGAGTGTATGCTTGGAAGTACTTTATCATTTCTTTTTTCATATTAATAATGAGGTGATCAGAATGTACGATTTGTTCCGATACGTTAATACAACCATCGGTCCTTTAACAATAGGAAGTAGCTAGCGGCAGCTTGGAACGGTCCGTAAGCTTCGAACAATGGGAGAACGGTAGTTAAACATGCTTGGTCGACCAGTCGCGCGCCGTGGCGACTGGGAGGTAAAACCAATCACTTTGCTTTCGCCGCGGGTGTGAAGGACGTGTTCGTCATCGCTCTCTTCCCGCCTTCAATCGTCGTATGCTTTTGTTTATATTGTGTTTTCTACTAATGGTTGGTTTGACTTGAAAATGAGAAACTGTAAGTACACTGTTTTCATTTTCATTACTTACTTATGAACCAACATGGAGTTATCGCCGTAGATGCGGCGATTTCCTCTACTTTTCATGAATTGAAGCCTTGACTTATGCCTCGGTGCCGGTGCGGGCGCGCTCGCACCGAGTCATGTTATTGTGGGCGAAAGTGTTGTAATTGACAAATGTAAGTACTCTTTTCATTATATGTTTTCCCTGTGGCGTTCGTTACCGAGAGTGTGTTTGCGCTCGGCACGAGCCTTTTAATTTTGTATAATATAATCAATGACAAGTGGAATTCGCATTGCAAGATTCTTTTCATTTTCATTTATTTATTTGCATGAAATTTAATTTGGATCAATTTTCGTTCTTACCCGGGATTGATCTTAAACGATTTTTTTATGTGAAAATGAATCGCAGTGCAGTTTCTGTTTCATTTCATATATCTTTTTGATAAGCATCATATTATTGGATCAAGTTTTTCCTTCTTGACCCCGGGAAATTGATCTTTTCCCTTTAAGTTTTCTATGAAGTGAATCGCAAGGGCAGTATTCTGTTTTCGATTTTCATATTACTTTTTGAACTGCTGTGCGGGTAGGGGAATCGAAGGTCTGCCAGGAAGTCCGTCGGAAGCTCTCCCGCGACGTCCCTGGTATCCGATTTCTGCTGTCTTCCGTCCATGCCCCCGCGCAGCTTTTTCGTTGTATTTTGTTATTTGGGGTCTTCCTTGCGTTCGGGGTGGGGCATGTCTTCCCCCCGTGCGGGAGGGAACCCCTCTACTAATCGATCTATGTTACCGCGCAGGGCTACATCCGTGTGAGACGACCTTGGACAGGTATGGACCACCGCGGTAGGCAGGGCGGGCCTACAATCCACCGGCTGCTGCAGCGTCAGCGAGGTCTGGGCGGTCTCCACTACTACACGGCCGCTTATGCTGCTCCCCCCCCCCTCCTGGTCTACACTCCCCATGCTGTGTCCGATGACCGCCGTCTGCCGCTACTAGGGCCGCAGCCCGTACCGAGGTGGGGTTTGCCGCCGCCCGCCTGTTTTCTCTTGTGCCGGGGGTTGCCTGCCCCGACTTCCGCTGTTCCAGCAGCTCGCCCGGGACCGGGGCCAGACCAGGTTCCTCCTGGCTGCCGATGATTCTACAGGCGATCGCTGGGCTGCCGTACCTGCCGCGATGTGATTCCCCGCTGTTGGCTTGGCTGTACCTTCTGGGTCCTACCGCTGCCACAGCTGTTCAAATGCCGCTCCTGAGCTGTTTCTGTTCTCTGTCGCTCCTGGTTCCTGTGCCTGTCCATAGCTGGTCCTGCCCGTGTTCTTCCCCAGTCCCAGGTCCTTCCGGACAGTGCAGTCCGGCCGTGTTGCTTCGGCAATAGCCCCGGCTCCGCCTGGATGGAGGACCTGACCGACTGTCCTGCGTGAGCGGACGAGAAGAGGAGAAGAGGAAGCTGTCACTCTCGTCATCATCGTCTGCTGCGGCCTCTCCCCCTTCGACTTCTAAGCCCATAAGCCTAAGACGAAGAAGGCTGCCTTCCCCCCCCCCCCTAAAAAGAAGTCGCCTTCGGGAACTTTCTAAGGGCCCGTCCCACCTCGGTGGGACGGGGGTTCCTTCTGCTGGTCCTCCTGCTCCTCGGGAGCGGGGCCCCGTCTCCCCTTCCGCAATGAAGAGATAGACGGGGACCAGAGGAGTATCGTTTAGCTCTGTAACTTGTCTGTCTATTCCTCGCCTGGTGGCTAGCGCGATGCCGTACTCCAGGTTCCGGCTCGGTCTCTCGTTTTTCGCGAGAGATCCCGAGTGTATTTTCTCCCTCGGGAGACCGTGCAGCAAGTTTCGGCGCAGAAGTTCGCTCGGCCGCCAAGACGTCGGCACTGAGCAGAAGGGCTGGTGAGAGACGCTCAGGTGACTCTTGCCAGGCCAGCGGCCGGCTCTTGCAGTGACCAGCTGGTAACCGCCGGGTTTCCCCCCTAATAAGGCTCCCTTCGGGACCTTCTAAGGGCCCGTCTCGCATCGGCGATTCGGAGCCTCTTCTGCTGGTCCTCCTGCTTCCCTCGGGAACAGGGCCCGTCTTTCTTCTAACCAAGGAGAAGAGACGGGGACCAGAGGAGTACCAGCCTTTTTCGGCTGCACTTCCTTCCCTCCGCCCTGGTTCTAGCGGTTCTGCGCGCTAAAACAGGAATCCGCTTCGGGCTATCTCGTTAGCGAGAAGTACCAGTGGACGGTCTCTCCCGCGGAGACCGTCCAGCCAAAGTCTGACGCCCGAGCTCGCCTGCCGTCAAGACCGAAGCGAGGAGCAGAAGAACTGGCGCAGAGTCCGTGCAGACGCGCTCGTCAGGCCAGTGGACGCTCTCGCCAGCGACCAGCTGGGCTGCTCGGGTTTACGTGACGGTCGCTGACCAGCCACAGTTGAGGCGAGGAAGGGGTCCCCGCGGCCGTCGTACCAGCCACGGCTGGTACTCAGCGCGGCTCGACGCGCCGAGAGGGACGCATCGCCTGTCTCAACAGGAAAAGAAAACAAAAAAAAAAAAAAAAACCGCCCCGAAACCCAGCGAACCTAGCAGGTCACCTGACCCGCCGCTCTCCATCGGGACCGTGCGAGATGGTAACCAGCAACAGCCTCGCCTGACGCCGAGAGATCAGCGTCGCGTTCTCAGCCGAGCCTCTCGCCCCATGCGAGCGCAGGCTAGCCTGCCCTGCTCGATCGCGCACCGCGGGTGACGATCCAGCAGGCAGCCCTCCAGCACGCTGGTCCTGCCAGCGAGCTAGGGGGGGGCTCAGGTCTGCCTCTCCTGTACCTTCAACCTCCTCGGGGCTACAACACCGGAGGAGCGAGGTAACCTATGAAGGGATCGCGAGAGGTTGCGCCGCTCGCAGATCCCACCCCCTATGCCCTGCTGTGGTATCTTGATACCCTAGGGCGACGACGCTTCTATAGGTTGATCCTCGACCATTGGACTATACCGGTATGCACGTACTCCGTCTGGATCGCGTGACCGTCTAAGGGTTCTGTCAGCTTTTTCTCCTGTTTCGCTCTTTCCGGTCCTCAAGGATAGGACTGTGAGCCGTCCCTACCTTCCCGCAATGACTGACGTTACTACCCGAGAATACAGAGGAGATTCAGAAGTCATTAAGCTGATTCGTCAGCATAATGACCTTTGCGGAAGATGTGCCCGCTCCCACCAGCAGGAGCCCACGTCTCTGCTCCAGAGTCGTTTTTGGGGCCCGAGAGGGAACCCAAACCGCGGTGGGTCTGCCGCGATCGGAGCTTGCCGATTCTGTCTCGACCAGAGTCCGTCTCGTCTCCGGAGCAAGTCACGAAGCTCGTACTCAGTTCTGGCCGGTCGAGTCACGCTACTTTCCTTCCGTGGGTAGGTCCTCTATACTGCGAAGCGGCCGTTTCTAAACTGTCTTCCGGGCACCGTATTTAAATACTTCCTCGAGTCGAGGGTAGACCCTTTTAAGCTTCTTCCTGAGAGGTTTTTCGACCTCAGACGAGGACTGAATGATCGAGGACGGTAATGTGCTCTCCCCCCGTCAGGTGTCGATCCTCGTTAGGCCCCACCCAACAGAACGTTCACAGTGGCGGCAGAACCCTTACCTACAGTGAGAGTTCTTAACCCTCCGCGGGGGGAAAAACGTTTTCTCCTGAACGCTAAACGTTTTCCCAGACTCTGAGAGACCATCTGCACAGGGCAAACAAGGCCGATTGGGCTGCTCACTATTCTTCTCCAACTGCTAGTTCCACTGGGAGGCGAGCGAGTATACAATTCCTCCACCATGTTCCCTCTCTCCTTACGGCGCTACGAGGGAAAAGGGGAGGGATCCTACAGAGATTTCCTTCTGTTAGGATCCCCACGTTCGGTGACTAGCGCTACCCGGGGGGAACCTTCGGGTCCTACCTTGACGTACGCCCCGTCGTTTGAGGAGGGATATCTCCCCATTCTCGATTTCTACGGAATCGAGAGGACCACCAGCCGATAAGTCGTTTGACGAATTCGGTGGGGGTTTCGCAGACTGCTTTATAATTCTAAGGAATTTCTAGCGCATGTTCATAGTGTCGAGTTTTTAACGATCTCCAAACACTTGGCGAGAACGTCGCTCGTGGTCCTAAAGTGAGCGAGACGATAATCCCGATGTTACATGATAAATCGGGAACCCCTCGCCTATGCTCGATTCCTGGATTCTAGCATTTGGGAACGAAGACTGCTGAGGAAGGAAACTATCTTACAGTAGGGCGAACCAAACCTGGAATAGAGAAGACGAACGGGAATATCCAGTTTGGCTTGAACTATCGTCTTAGGTAATTCTGTTCCAACATGAAGCTTTCCTTCGATGAGACTTCTCCTTCACGTCTTTGAAGAGATCGAAGGTGGTCGATCTCCAATCCTTTTATTTTTGGCTTTTCTTCTTGAAGGAAGAATTTGGATGGAGATCGTTGTTCAGAATCCTCACAAATATACTACTACGTAATTTAACCTCGCGACATGATTCTACTAAGCAGTTGAATTGTCCGAGGGTAGGGCGCATATCTAGTTTATCTACGGATTTCCTTTAAGAAGAGAGTATTCTAATGAACTAGCACTCGGGTTTGCCTGAACCTCCCAGGAGTTTTCAGTTTCAATTTTTATCTTATGGTTTGTCACGACAACACCATTTCAACTTTTTATATTTTATACCGAAATTCGTTTCGCAAATATAATTGCTCGAGCATAGCTTTTTATGCTCGGTAGTTCTAGCCGAACGCATTCCTTCATGGAAATAATGGCTTACATGGCACTACGGATACATAGTTCCCGGCGAGAGCTCAGGCTCAACATACTTGCGTATTGAAACTGGCCTACAGCAGCTCAGTAATCAGCTGGGTCCTCCGAGATGCCCGGTCAGTTATGTCTCTCCTCTCGCCTGTTTTGATTGAACTACCGAACCGTGATCTCTGCCCAACAATCATGGCTTAGTCTCTGATTATATGGGGATTTCTCGCAATAATGAAGGACCATTACTGCTGTGACGCTAGAGTCCATCGCCTTCGACTTGCGAAATTTCAATAGAGATATCCTTGGACTCTTTCATCTTTCTGTTTACCGCACGGTAACAGAAGTCTGTACAAGTCTCCCCGCTGGCATCGCACTGGGGGGGGGAGGAGGGGGGGCGAAATTCGAATGATTTTGGCCAGACGATCTGAGTTGTCTTTTCCAAATTCTCGTCTTCGTAGGTGTAACAATTGTTCTTGTTCAACCCGAATACGAGATCGTGTCCAGAAGACATCGCCTTCTCTCCTACCTGACAGCTCTACTTCTAAAATGTTCCCTGAGAAGCGGTTTCTTCCAGCTCGGTTTTCCCCCCTGTGTTTTTCATTACTGAAGAACGCCCCGCTTTCATTGCAACTACGACTTTCTCACCGGACAGCATGAAATAGCGGTTAGTCGTTTTCAGTCATTTTGTGAAGCACAGGTATAATCTTGAGAATCCTTCTCTCGATTCGTCTGTGAAGACGTCGGTTGCATTCATATCTACTCTTCGTCTTCAATCGTACATAGTGTTTTTCTCCTAGCTGAGATTCAACAACCATGAGATTTTTGGCTTCAGGACTCGTCTTTCTAGAAGGAATTGACTTTCGCCTGTTGGGCACATGCCTTAATAGATCATCACCTCGCTGTCCGCATTGGTGACAAACAAATACATTAGTTTTGTTTGTCTCCTCGGCATAAACCCTTTTAAGGCGAAGGTCACGTGACTACTCGGTATGCTTTGACAACTTGCTCTACCTAAGCAGTCGAGTCGGCAAGCTGTCAGAGCGCACGAGTCAGTTACGAACTACGCTTGTTTGACTTTAGTCGGTTGGTTACACAGCAATCATTACTTTTCGGTTTATAGCTTGTCACAGTACCCATACAATTGACACCACCACGGAGTGTCGTGTCCTATCCACATACCGATAATTCGCTGCATGGGATAGGAGGATGCGAGAGACTTCGTGGCAAAACGGAACAGACCATTATTGTCTGGACATCACCGAAGTAGAGAAGAGGAATAGGTCATGATGCGACTAATTTCCTTCTTTTCCTCTGAGGTACTGCATGACTTCTCCTGCGAATCAAGCATCCAGGGGATGGGTATTCCGTGCCGCTGCGCGGGGTTTTCCGTACCGAACTTCGTAGCGAAGACTCAGAAACCCTTTCCTTCGGTCCTGACGATTGTTCGAGTCGTTCACAATCCCTCCCTAATGGACTTCACCGCCTTCGATGCGAAGGAGATGCTGCCTTGTCACGCAAGAACTTCTCCGTGGCGCAGGTACTGAATGCAGGGGTCTTGGTCCAACCAGACCACAGGCACTTCCTTCTACTCGGGATATTGCCACAGGTCCTTGATCTTTTTCCTTGGGACCCTTGTTTGCCTGCTAACACGTTGTGTAGCGAACCCAGAACCTCGGCAGGCTGAACAGCATCGAGTCCTGGTGTACCGTAAGAATGGATGATGAAATGAGCAGTGTTGACTGGCTCCTCTCCCATACTTTTTCTTTCCCTCTAGCTTTGGTTAAGAGGGACAAACCGGTCCGTCCCCTGCTGGATTAGGACAAGATGCAGGTGAGCTCCTCAACAGAGCCCCATCCTATCCCTTTCACTAGGGGATAGGAGCGTAAATCAACCACTTCCCTCCAACAAGGGGGAGGAGTGGATGCCAGCTTGAGACAACCCATGACTTTTTTGTTTTGGCCTGCTTGCAACAGGAACAGTTCTTGCTTTGCTGGTACGACGAGATACGCTTTGCCTCTCTCTTAGTACTCGGCCCAGATGTCTGACCATTGATCCTGGCGGTGCAACAACCCCGATCAATCGGACAGAGGCTTGGATCCCTCCCTCGCTCTTACGACCCAGGGAGGCATTCCAGGATGACGGAACACCAGTCTGTTTCATCAAAACTCAGATTCCTCCCACCAAGAAGTTAGTCTTCCTATTGTTAAAGGACCTATGGTTTGTATTAACGTATCGGAACAAATGACAATTTGTCGAAAATTGCATTTTCCTACTATACAAACCCTGAGGTCCTTTACATATAGTCCCTCCTCATGCCACCCCTCACATCTGCGTATTTTGCCATGGGCCAAAAGCAAAAGTGATTTGTGTACCTCCCAGCGCGCGCGGCGCGACTGTCGACAAAGCAGTTAACTACCGTTCTCCCCTTGTTCGAAGCTTACGACCATTCCACTGCCGCTAGCTACTTCCCTATTGTTAAGGACCTCAGGTTTTATAGTTAGGAAAAAAATTGCATTTTTCGACAAATTGTACATTTCGCCGCGCCCCCCAGTCGCCACGAGAGTGTGCCGGGCTGGAGGGGCGTAAATGCGGCGGATTCAGATCATTTGTGGATGTGGATCCACACAAGGTTTTTTTTTTTTTTTTATTGTTTTGTTTTTTTTTGTACACTTCGGTGTCGGGCGAGAATGCTCCCGCACGAGCCATGTTTAAACAGTATGAATTGGTCCGAGGCGCAGTGGGTGCTGTACGAAGGCAGGAAGAGACTTAGGCCGCCAAAGAAGTCATCGTAAAGTCCAGTGACTCCCTTTGGTAACGGACACTTCGTCTTTCTTCCTGCCCCCCGGCCAGCCCCCACTTTCCGCGCCTTCCCCTGCGGGGGGGTAGGGAAAGTCCCTCTCCTCTCTCCTCCGTCGAGTGTGGAGGAGGGCCGCTACCCAGACGTCCAGTTTGTAGTCGGGGGTCTTCCGTCCGCTCTGAGTGGGGTTCTTCTCCCCCCGGCGCGCGAGACCCCTCTGACTACACAGACGGTTGCTTCCGCAGGTGTGCCCTCACGAAGGACGAACGCCTGGGACACGTGTGGGAGTCGCTGGGACTTTGCAGGGATGCCTAGTATACAGGGTTGATTTCAGCGGTTGGCGGGGCTCGGCAGTGGTCACTCATGGTACGGTAACCACTACCACACCACAATATCTACACCACCTAGATATGCCACCGCACTTGTTGTATAACACCAAATGTATGTCGTGACACCCACGCTAGCAATTACCAAACCGATGTACTGCCGTACCAAAGAGGACGGTGCCACCGCCACCTGGTTCTTTGTGTTGCCAGAACCATCCGGAACTTCCGCTGCCCCAATAGTACCCCCCTGGACCTGCCTGCCGCCAGTGCCGAGAATGACGTAAGCTGCCGACAGACCCTGCTCTCTGCGGACCTGCCGTGCCTGCCTTACCTCTTGCTGTCCCTGCTGCTGCTCCTTCCCCTTTTCAGTAATGTGCTGCTGTTTCTGCTGTTCCTGATTTCCTGGACACTGTCCTGTTTTCTGCGTTGGTGGTGCTTTTCACAGTCTCAGTCTTTTCCGGACAGGTGCAGTCCGGGCCCCTGTTGCTTCGGCAACTGCCCGGCTCCCGCCTGGATGGAAGACCTTACGTCTGTCCTGCGAGCCTGGGCAAGAAGAAGATGAAGAAGAGGAAGGTGTCGTCGTCGTCTTCGTCGTCTTCGTCGCTTCCTCTCGTCGTCTGCTGGCCTCCTCGTTCCCCTTCGACTGTTCTAAGGCTAAACAGCCGAGAAGAAGAAGGCCTTGCCGCCTCCCCCCCTAAGAAGAATCCTTCGGGATCTTCTAGGGCCCGGCTCGGCTCGGCGAAGTCGGGAGCTCTTCTCTTCTGCTGGTCCCTCCTGGTTCCTTCGGGAAACGGGGCCCTTCTGCTTCCTCTGCAAAGACGACGACGACGTGGACCAGAGGTGTACCGCCTCGGCTGGTTACGGTCCTCCCTGGTGTTAGCGGTTCTGCCGCTAAACCATGTTTCCGTCTCGGCCGCTTCTCGTTCGCGGAAGTACCGAGTGACGCTCTTCCACGGAGACCGTCAGCCAAGTCTGACGTCCGAGCCTCGCTCGGGCCGTCAAGTACAGCGGCGCGGAGCAGAATACGGCTAGAGTCGTGCGACGACTCTCGCCAGGCCAGTGGACGCTCTCGCAGCGTCAACTGGCTGCTCGGGTTGACCTGAACGGTCGCTTGACCAGCCACGGGTTGAGGCGAGGAAGGGGTCCCCGCGGCCGTCAAAAAAAAAAGAAAAGGGTACCAGCCACTGCTTGGTACCAGCGGCTCGACGCGCCGAGAGGCGCTGGCCGGTCTCCGCCGCGACATAGAGCCTAGCAGGTCCACCTGAACCGCCGCTCCCATAGGGGACCGGGCGAGACGGTGACAGGCAACAGCTCGCCTGATGCTAGAGATCAGTCTCGACGTTCTCAGCGAGCCTCTCGCCCCAGGCGAGCCGGCAAGCTAGGCCTGCTGCTCGATCGCCACCTGGGGTTGACGATCAGCCAGCGCCCTCCACGCCCCGTGGTCCTGCAGCGAGCGAGGGGAGCGTCAGTTCTGCCTCTCCCGTACCTTCACCTCCGGGCTATCCGGGAAGAGCGAGGTACGAGGAGTGATCACGGAGAGTTTGTGGGGTGGGGGGTGGGCGGCCCCGCCTTTTTTTTTTCGTGACCCCGGCTAATGACGCCGTATGGCTCAGGCAAAACAGGTTTTAGGACCGACCAGAACATACGCGCAAGTAGTTGGAGGCGACCGTCAGGGGTCCTGGCCGCTGTTCCCCTTCTGAAGGAGTATCATCGCGGGACCTGTTCTTGCTGGAGGGACTGGACGGTCCCTACTCCACAAGACCGAGTCAACTCCCGAGATACAGAGGAACTTTGCAGACAGGACATTAAGCTGATTTGATCAGCTAATGACCTTGCGGAAGGATCGCCGCTACCACCGGCAGAGCCCCTCCGGCTTCAATCATTTGGGGTCCCAAGAGGAACCCAAAATGATTGGTGGGGTTACCGCGATCAGAGCTTTGCACGACACTCAGCCTGGATAAGTTGAGAATCTCGTCTCGAGGCCGGGAGGATTCGCTGAATCCGGACGTCCTTCTAAGCTGCTTCCTCCCTCCGCTACAGCGTCAGAGGCGATTCTACGTGCCTTCGTAAGAACCCGATACTGATTAACAGGTTAACCCGGAGTTAGCGAGGCTGGCTCCAGGTTGTGTCCCTGCGCAGCTCCCTGTCGGGACCTCTGGTTCTCGCAGCAGGAGGCACTTTGCCCTGGAATCTACCGATAGGCAGCGTTCCAGCAGTCGCCATTGGTTGGATTGTGGTCCCCTCACAATATCCAAAGGTAGCGGGGCATGCTCCGGGAGGTTCTGCCTCTGTCGAAGACCGACGCTTCTTTCAGGAGACTGTTCCAGTCTGGAGGACGAGCGATCTCTTACCTCCGCCCAGCAGACTGCTTAACCTTTGGGCCAACTTGGTTCTCCGCTAGGCGCAGTCCTTACCCGAGTGCCAGGGGGCCGGCGTGAGGCGGCCTCGGGCTTCCGCCAATGGACCCATTAGGAGTTCCCCATCTCTCTTTCCCGGAGAGATGGTGGACGCTCGGTGGAAAGCGGGGCGCACTGATGAAAGTGACCGCTTAGTTCCACCCAGGCAGTCTCGACAGGTTAACTGGGGCAATCTCGGCGACTGCGGCCAGCCAAAGAGCTTGCTAGCGCTTCCACGGCGGCGAAGACGGTTGCACCCGTCCGAAACCAGCCCCGTGGGGAAGACTCCTGCTGTTTTTCCGCTTCTGCCTAGAGTGAGGCAGTAATCAGTCCCTCCTCCCAACCATCCTTTCCCGCGAGGAGGTGGTGAAGAATTCGTAAACTAGGAAGGGAAACGCTAGGTACGGCGTCCCCCCCCTCAACCTGTGTCCTGCCGGAAGTGGGGGGGTGCCTGGCGAGCCATTGGGCGACTTGGCAGCGGCTACGGCGCCGAGAACTGGATAGTAACTCCTTCGGTAGGGGATTATCTACTACCCATCGAGTCTCGTGCCCCCCTCATCTCCAAACCGGTCATCTACAGACCTATTCCTGGATCAGCAAAGGACAACGCTCTTCGACAGGAGATCAAGACATCGCTGGCGAACCGAGGCTGTAGAAATCGTGGAGGACCAGTCACCGGGCTTTTACAGCCCTCTTCTAGTGTAGAAGGCATCGTTGTTGGTGGCTGGCGTCCGTGATATCCTCTCTCCTCCCGCGTACCCGGTGCTTCGTTCGCGAAAGACGAACGCGGTTCACGATGGAGTCGGCAACGCCTCGGGTGCCCGACTCGATCAGGGTGAACGATTTCATGCTTTCATTGACTTGAAGGCGCGTTATTTTTCAATACCAATGCCATCAGTCCTCCAGAAAGTAGCCCAATCCGCTTCAATCTTCGACGGGACGGTGTACCAATTTGGGCACTTTGTTTCGGTCTCTCAACGCCCCACAGGTGTTTCAGCCGAGGCAGGGTTTCACTCTGGTGTCAGCTTGGGCCCATTCGCCGGGATAACGTCTTCTGAAGTTATCTCGACGATTTGGCTAGTCCTGCGAGCTCCCGCTCGCAGTTGCTACAGGACAGAGATCACTACTCCTCAAGTTTTGTCGCGATCTGGGATCGTGGATAAACTACAGAATCCGATCTCGACTCCAAGCAGAAGATGAAGTACCCTTGTATGCTGATGCGACACGGTAGCAGGCAGGTCTTTCCGCAGACTTGCTATCATCAGCAAATTCAGGGAGATGGCAGGCCGGCCGGTTTCCTGTCTCGGCAGGAAACAGGCAGCACGCAATGGCAAGTCGTGATCGGCCCATCGGTCGTCACTCGAGAAGTTAGTCCCTCACGGGCGTCTTTCCCTGGCGGTCTCTCCAGTGGAGACTAAGGGAGATTGGTCTCAGGCCAAGGATCCTCCTTACTTTCCCGTGGCTCTACGGGACCAAGGTGAGTCAGGACCTAGCCTGGTGGCTCGACGACAAGAACCTCTTAGAGGATTGCCCATACGCACTCCCCCCCCGTAGATGCTTCTGTTCTCAGAACGGCATCCGACCGAGGATGGGCGCACACCTGGAGTAGGATTTTGCCTGACTGCAAGGTGTGTGGGACCATCACGAAACACCTAACCTTCTCACATCAATGTCCCTGACCAGGCGGAGGCGGCGTTCAACGTACCTCTCCCGAGAGTTTTCAGGACCGCTTGGTGGGACACTCAGTGTTGTTGATGTGCGAACAACACCACAGTATTGGCATATGTCAACAAGCAGGGGGGGCTAGTGTCTCTTCCCGTCCATCAGTTGACCGTGCAGGTGCATGAGTGGGCCCCGCTCACTCGATAGAGCTGTCAGCAACGCTACATTCCAGGCAAGAGTAATGTAGTAGCGGACCAGCTCAAGGGCCGTCTGGATCGGTGATTAGGGACCGAATGGCTCTACAACCAAGACGTCTAAAGGCTCTTCAACCTGTGGGGGCGACGGTCGTAGACCTGTTCGCCACCCGGCACAACAGAAAACTTCGGTTTTGCTTTCAGGCCGTGCCGACCCATGGGCAGCTGCAGAGGACTCTCTCCAACACACCCTGGGATCACCTCTTCGCCTACGCCTTTCCTCCCTTCTGTCCTGATTCGGAAATTGATCAGTCGAGCGCTCATGGTCACTACCCAATTCGAGAATGATCCTGGTGGCTCCAAACGGCCTCAGCCGTTTTGGTAATCCGGACCTGCTGGCTCTTCGTGCGGACCACCGAGAGAGCTAACCCAATTGGCACAACCTTCTAGCCCAGCCACACGTAGAACGGTCCCACAAGCAGGTTTCCAGTCCCTTCAACTTCACGGCTGGCTGTTATCCACCTCTCTTGCGAACGAGAGCTTTTCTCGTAGCGCAGCAACAGAGATGGCTGGGACACGTTCGACATTCCTCTGCAGCTGTGTACCAGGGGAAGTGCCGTCTTCTGTGGTTGGTGTCGTAGACAGGGTCTGTCTCCTCTCAGAGCCAATCTTCAGCAGGTATCGGATTTCCTCGTTGTTCTTCGCGAAGAAGCTCCTCTCAGTAACCCACAGTTAAAGGATATGAGCAGAACTAGGCGCTCGTCCTCAAACGAGGGGACTGGACATCTTCGAACTCTGTTTCGAGATTCCTTGCTAATGAGGATCTTCGAAGGTCTTGCCCACCCAGGGAACTCAGGCCCCCTGCGTGGGATGTGACTCTCGTCCTTAGGATTTTGACTCAAGACCCCTCCGAGCCACTCCGAGAGTCGTCAGACAGGGATCTGACCTCCAAGACCCTCTTCTTGCTGGCCCCTGGCATCCGGCGAAGAGAGTAGGGGAACTACATGGTCCTTGTCTTATGATGTTTCAACACACCAGAGGCTGGGATCTGTGACGCCTCGTTTGTCCCGAACTTCGTAGCCGAAGACTCAGAATCCGTCGATCCCTGCCGACTCGGTTTCGAGTCTTTCACGATCCCCTCCCATTCTGGACTTCACCGATAACAAGCGGATGAGACTGCTGTTGTCCTATGAGGGCGCTACGGCGGCTATCTGAAGAAGAACTCGAACACCTCCAGGCCTGAGTGTCGACGCCTTCTTCGTTATCTCCTGGGGTTACCAAGAAAGAAGTTTCCAAGAACAAAACACCTTTCTTTCTGCTGCGTGAGGTGATCAGGAGAGCGTACTAGGCTGGATGGTACGACGACATCATCCGTACGCTCCGACCGAGAGCCTACGAAGTCAGAGTATCGGACCCTCCTTAGCGTTCCGTAAGAACTCTCCGTGGCGCATGTTCCTGAGGCAGGTGTCTGGGCCAACCAGACCACCTTCACGTCCCTTCTACCTTCGGGATACCTTGCCCCCCCCCCCCCCCACCAAAAAGGGGGGGTTCCTTGGAATACTTTCTTCCTTGGGAACCTGTGGTGGCTGCTCAACACGTTGTGTAATCTTACCCAGCACCACGAGCAGGCAGAACAGCATCGATTCCTGGTTGACTGGGAGAATGAATGTGGCAATGAGAGAGTGACTGGCTTCTCTCAGCCATCTTTCTCTACCTCTACTTGTGGGCAGAGGGATACGGTCCGTTACACGCTGAAGGGAAAAGTCCGATGCAGTAAGCTACTCACCGAGCTCCATCCTATCTCTTTAACTAGAGATCAGGATGTATACCACCACTTTCTCCAACAAGGGGAGGAAGTGATGCTACATGAACAAACCCATTCCTTTATATTTTGCTCATGTACAGGAAAAAGTTCTTACAAATGCTGGTACGAAGAATACGCCTTGCCTCTCTCTAGTACTCGGCACCCGGAGAGGTCTGACCATTGATCCTGCGGTGCACACCTCCGATCAATCCGACAGAGCTTGGATCCCTCCTCGCTCTTACGACCCAGGAGGCATTCCAGGGATGAGACGAACACCAGTCTGTTCATCTAAAAGACTCAGATTCCCCTCCCACCAAGAATGAGTCTTCCTATTGTTAACGGACCGATGTTTTGTAGTACGTAACGGAACAAATGACAATTTGTCGAAATTGCATTTTCCTAACTATACAAACCTGAGGTTTCCTTTTACATATAGTCCCCTCCTCATGCCACCTCTCAACTCTGCGTATTTTTGCATGGGCCAAAAGCAAAGTGATTGTTTACCTCCCAGTCGCGCGGCGCGCGATGATCGGACAAGCAGTTAACTACCGTTCTCCCTGTTTTCGAAGCTTACGACCGTTCAGCTGCCGCTAGCTACTTCCCTATTGTTAAAGGAACTCAGGTTTGTATAGTTAGGAAAAATGCAATTTTCGACAAATTGTCATTTTTTGTATATTTTGTATAAATGACAGTGTAATTATGTTTCGAGTTTTTGTTGTTTTGTAAGGAGTTCGGGATAACTCCTTGCAATCTTAGAATTAACATGGATGTTAGGATCAGGTGATCGGGATCGGTGTTGTGCTCCTTGAACAAGGTGTATTGCATGTTAGTGGAATAGCACCCAATGACAAGGGCCTTTAGGTCTCCCGAGTACGTGGATAAGACCCCATTGGCAGACCCCACAAGAACTCGTTTAGCCATGATCAATATCTCGTGAGGCTCTTGAGGCTAGCAGACTCCACGGCATCTAGCCGCGAATCCTTCACCTAATAAGGTAGGAACCAAGGTTTATTAATACCTACAACATATGTGTTACCTGTCCTATTTCAGTATTAGCTGTCTCTTACCACCACCCATGGGTGCTAATCAGCTAAGTATATATATGGCATGGAATTGATGTATAAAATGATATTGTATGTTACAATAAAGTTTTATACATACTTACCTGACAGATATATACTATTAATGGCCCACCCGCCTCCCCGAGGAGACAGGTGGAAGAGAAAGAAGTCTGATTAGAAACCGGGAATGGTTCCTAGTCTGCACCCAGGCATGGCGGTAGCCTCACCTGACTACCGGTAGCGTGTGCCGCGAATTTGAAATTCTGTCCGGGGACGACGGAGTCTATAGCTAAGTATAATACTGTAGGTAAGTATGGTATAAAACTTTATTGTAACATGACAATATCATTTTTTTTTTTAAAAATCACAGCACGCTTAGTTTTCAAGATTAAGAGTTCATTTAGCTCCTTTTTTTTTGTCATCCCTGAATTTTATTGTATGCAACCATCAGAAATGAAAAAAAATAATCATTATCATATATAGATCTTGGATATATGACGGCGCAAAAATTTTTTTTTTCATATATAATTGTATACACATTGCGCTGTGAGCAAAATGGTTAAAGCTAACGAGTAATTTTTTTTGTTCGTTGTATTGGTACACTAAATTGCGATCATTTTGTATATAACACATTTATAACACAATCAAGGCACACAGAAAAAAATATTATCACAAAATGATGCATGAATTTTGTAAAAGAAAAGCTGTTTCTAAAATTCACTATAAATCGCAATTGTTCCGATACGGTATACCAACCATTGGTCTTTTACATAAGAAGGTACTTAGCGCACCCCCCCACGCTGAACCGGTCCCGTAAGCTTTTCGAACAAGGGGTTCGGTAGTTACTACTTGTCCACGCAGTTAAGCGGTAACACTCGACTGCGAGTGAGGAGCCACTTTGCCTTTCGGCCGGGCTCATGATGGATGTGCTGCTCTTCATCTCTCTGCCCGCTTCTGTCGTATTCCTTGTTTTCTTTCACTGCGTGAAGACTTTCTCACTTTTTTCTTTACTTGTGTGTGGTGCAGTCCCCCGACCTCTGCTCCTAACCAGGACCGGGCAGAGATGGAACCACAGCAGCTCTTATGACGCTCAGGACATCGCTGCTGTTCTCGGTCCAGCGGCTCTCCCCTGGGAGAGCCGTTAGACCGCCTTGCAGACGCGACGCCAGTGCGGGTTGACGATCGCCTGCAGCCCCCTCACACGCCGGCAGAGCGTGGGCCGCGGGGGGATTGTCAGTCTGCCTCGTCGATCCTTTCAACTTCCTCCTGGCTTTCCGGGGAAGAGCGAGATGATCAGGCAGCGATCACGAAGGGCGCGCCCCTCGTGATCCCGCCCACGATATCCCTACCTACAAACCTGGCCCTGTCCTCCGACCAACCAGGTTGTCACGCTGCAAGTGGTACGAGGAGACCAGGAGGGGTCTTCATGGTTCTTCCTGTTGAAGGAAGAGGCTCTCGGGAGGCCTTCTCGTTGGTAAGGGCTTGACGTAGTCTCCACAGGATGAGTCACTGCCCGAGGATCCAGAGTTTCATTCGCGAGGTGATTGCGCTGATCCGTCGCCATGACTCGGAGAAGGCTCCGCTGCCCTCCCACCTACTGAACCCACATTGGGCTTGGAGGCGTTCTTGTGACTAAGAAGACCCAGGGTACGTAGGTCTGCCGCAATCAGCTTTGGCTGCAGCGTGCTGGCCCAAAGTGGACGCGCTTGTGTCCGACAGGAGGGTTTGCTTGTGTCCAGTAGGTCCGCCTAAGCTCCTTTCTCCACCTCTACCGCGACAGAGGCGCTTTAACGGCCTTCGGAGGACCCCTGCCGCCCAAACAGGTTAACCGGAGCTAGCAGGCTAAACTCCGTGGTTTCCTCTGCTGCAGCTCCTGTCAGAGAACCTCTGGTTCTTAGCAGCAGGAGGCCTTGCCTTGGAGTTTACCGGCAATGGCAGCCTCCAAGCAGTCTCATGGCTCGACCTGTGGTCCTCACAGTGTCGAAAACCGCGGCCTCCTTAGGGAATATTCACTCCTGAAGGAGACCCGGCTTTTGTGAAACTGTGCCAGTCTGGGGGTAGGGCTAATCACCTACCGGCCCAACCAGACCGCCACCCTGTGGGCCAACCTGGTTCTCCGGCGTAGAGGTGGCTCGGGGTCTCCGCAACGACCGGTGCGGAGCTCCTCGTATCTCTTTCCCGAGAGAGATGGTGGAGCGCGGCGGTGGAAAGACGGCGCACTGACGACAGTGACCGTTTTATACACCAGGCAGTCTTGAATGCGTCTGGGCAGCCATCGAGTTGCTGCGCAAACCTAAGAGTTTGGTTAGCGCTTCCTCTGCGGCCAAGACGATCGTATCGTCGAAGCCCAAAGGAAAGGGCTCTGCCTTTCAACTTCTTCCAGGGGCGACTGTACCCAGCCCTCCTCGCCAACCCTCCTTCTCACGATATTTGCAGGTAAGAAGTCGAAGAGAGGTGGGAAACACTAGGGATGGCGTTCCCCGTCACCTGCTGCCGGAAGTGGGGGGTGCCTGGCTAGCCATTGGCACATGGCACGCGCTACGGGTGTGGAGGACTTGATAGTAACACGTCCCTTCGGGAGGGATATTTACTACCCTTCGAGTCTCGGCCACCCCTTTGCCTCCAACCCGGTCCATCTCTAACCTACGTTTCCTGGCTCAACCAGGACGTGATGCTTCGCAATAAGTAGAAGCCATGCTGACAAACGAGCTGTGGAGATCGTTCAGTATCAGTCGCATGGGCTTCTACAGCTGCCGTCTTCCTTGTGAGAAGTCCTATGGGGGCTGGCGCCCGGTGATGATCTCTATCCTTGAACTGATTCGTTCGCCAGACTTGGTTCACGGATGGAGACATGCATGTCGGTGCTCGATTCCATCAGGGAGAACACTTCATGCTTTTCTGTAGATTGAAAGGACTCGTATTTCCAGATACCCGTCATAATCCTCCAGGAAATTACCTCCGCTTCATCCTCGCGGGACGGTGTACAGTTCAGGGCACTTTGTTTCGGTCTCTCAACTGCCCACAGGTGTTCACGCGAGTGTTCACTTCTGGTGTCTGCTTGGGCCCACTCGTAGGAATAACTCTCTTGAGGTATCTCAACGATTGTTATCCTGGCGATCTCCCGCTCACAGTTGCTGCAGGACAGAAGATCGACTCCTCTAATTCTGCTGCGAACTGGGAATCGTGGGTGAATCATGAGAAGTCAGGCTTGAACCCAAGCAGAGGGATGAGTACTCTGCGCATGCTGATCGACACGGCAGCAGGGTGAGTCTTCCCAGCAGATTCGTGATCAGCAGATTCAGGCAGGCAGTATAACAGTTCCTGTCTCGACAGGAGCACCGCTCGCAGTAGCAAGTCCCTTGATAGGCCCACCTGTCGGCTCTCTAGACAGCTAGTCCCTCACGGCGTCTTCACCTGCAGTCTCTTCAGTGGAGACTAAGGATGTTGGCCACAGGCAAGGGACCCTCTCTTGCCTCTTTCTTCCCTGTACCTCACTGAGGAGGTGAGGCCGGACCTAGCCCTGGTGGCTGACGACAGGAACCTCGTAAGAGAGTGCCTCTTCGCCTCTCCCCCCGGAGATGTTCTGTTTTCAGACGTGTCCCCACAGAGTGATGGGGCACACACCTGGAGGAGTTGCGATGTAGGTTGGTGGGGGTTTTGGACATCAACGACAAGCACCTTCACATCGGCTCCTGGAGGCTCAAGGCAGCTTGCCTTCCTCGCTCTCCAAGATTCCAGGACCTTCTGGTGGGACACTCGGTGGTGTTTACGTGCAACACACCACGTAGTGGCCTCATCAACAGCAAGGGGTCTAGTGTCCCCTCCAGTTGCACCAAATGACGCTGCAGTGCCACTAGTGGGCCGTGGCACACTCAGAGTTGTCGCTCGCTACATTCCAGGCAAGAGGAATGTGGAGCCGACAAGCTCAGTCCGTCGGATCAAGGTGATAGGACCAAGTGTCCCCTCACCCAGACGTGGGCGGAAAGGCTGTTCAACTTGTGGGGGCGTCCAGTAAGTGGATCTGTTTGCCACCAGGGCACAACCATAAACTCCAGGTTCTCTACTCAATCGTGCGGACCCATGCGCAGCCACGAGGCACCCAATTCAGCATCTGTGGACAACTTCTCGTCTACGCCTCCCCCCGTTCTGTCCTATTCGCAATTGATCACAGGGCGCTGATCACTGCGAACCATCGGATGATCCTGGTGGCGCCCAAACGACTCAACCCATATGGTAATCCGGACCTGCTGGCTCTGCTTGCCAGAGACCGAGAGAGATTCCCCCCGGGCACAACCTTCGTGCCAGCCACACGTGAAAGGTACCACCGTCTGTCGAGTCCCTGTGTCTTCACGTCTGGCTTCTAATCCACCATCTCCTTGCGAGCAAGAGGCATTTTCGTTTCTCGCAGTGACGCGCAGAGATGACCGGATACATTGAGACCGCCTCTACGGCTGTCTGCCAGGGGAAGTGGCCCGTCTTCTTGTGGTTGTGTCGTGGATGGGGTCTCTCTCCTCTCAGAGCCTCTCTTCAGCAGGTAGCGGACTTCCTTGTCTTGTCTCGCCTAGAAAAGCTCCTCTCCATCTCCGCAATTAAGGCTACAGAGCCGCCCTGGCCTTAGTCCTTAAACTGGAGGTGTGGATATCTCCTCTTCTTTCGAGATCTCCCTCCTGATGAATAGCTTCGAGAGGTTCTTGCCCACCCAGGGACTCAGGGCCCCCTGGGTGGATGTTTTCTCGTCCTTAAAAGTTTGACTCGCAGACCCTTCAAACCACCCGCCGAGAGTCGTCAGACGGATCTGACCCTAAGACCTCTTCTTGCTGGCCCTGTATCGCCGAGAGAAGAGGGGAACTTCATGGTCGTTCCTCACGTTAAGTATTCCAGGGGATGGGGATCTGTGACGCCTCCGAGCTTTCATCCGAAACTTTTCCGTTTGCGAAGACTCATAATCCTTTGGTCCTGACGACCTGATTTCGAGTCCTTCAACGATCCCTCCCTGAAGGATTTCACCGATAATGATGCGGATGAGATGCGGCTTTGTCCTGTGAGGGCACTACGGGCCTATCTGAGAGAACTTCGGCACGTCAGGCCTGAGTGTCAACACCTCTCCGTTAGCACCGGGTTTACAAGAAAGGGTTTCCTCCAAAGAACAACTTCGTTCTGGCTGTGTTAGGTGGATCAGAGGGCTTACGAGGACAGCTGACTGTGACGACACCCGTACCCTTCGTCCGTAGAGCCCACGAAGTCAGAGGTATTGGGTCACATGCATTCCGCAAGAACCTCTCCCTGGCAAGGTACTGAAAGGCAGGGGTTTTGGTCCAACCAGAACCACTTCCTTCTTTTTACTACCTTCGGCAATATCAACCCCAGGTCCTTGGACAACCTTTTCCTTGGGGACCGTGTTGCTGCTCAACAAGTTGTGTAAGTCTACCAGCACCGAGCGGACATAACCAGCATCGCATCCTGTGTACTTGTATGGACTATGAAGAGAGTGTGACTTGGCTTCATCTTCCTCTTCATTCTTCCCTCTGCCTGTGGGCAGAGGCCACAGTCGTCACTACACTGAACAGGCAGGTCGATGCAAGGTAGCTACCACCGGCCCCATTCTCTCCCTTTCAGTAGGATAAAAGTGTTTTTCCACCACTCCCCAACAAGGGGGGGAGTGGAGCCAACAAGAGACAAACCCATAACTTTACTTTGGCTTCTTGAAGTAGGAACTAGTTCTTGCTTTTGCTAATTATAAGAGGTACGCTTGCCTCCCTCTTAATTTGTTCCAGAAGTTTTGACCTCTGATCCTGCGGTGCACACACCGATCAGCTGGGCATAGGCTAGGATCCCTCCCTCTGCTGCTTATGACTAGGGAGGAGTCACTTTGCTGAGGCCCAGGAAACAGCAGAGTGAGGGGTGGCCATGAGGTGTGGGACTAATTATCAAGACCTAAGTTTGTATAGTTGGGAAAATACAATTTTTCGGATTCTGAGTCCTTTTATGGACGAACACCAGTCTGTCCATAATACTCAGATTCCACACCCACCAATAAGTGAGTCTTCCTATTGTAAAGGACCGATGGTTTGATACCGTATCTGAAACAAATTTAACATTTTGTTTGAAAATTGTATTTTTCCCACTATACAAAACTTTTAGGTCCTTTATATATATCCCACCTCAGGCCATAAAACCCCCCTCTTCTGCATTTCCTGGCCTCAAGCAAAGTGACTCCTCTCTTGAAGTTGAGCGTACGCGCTAGCGCGGACAGTCTAGTTAACTACTCGAACCCCTTGTTTCGAGAAAGCTTACAGCCGGTTCACACAGCTGCCGATAAGTACCTTCTTAGTAAAGACCGTTAGTTGTTATAGTTAGAAAATACAATATTCAACAAATTGGTTTATTGTGCCTAAAGACTTCCCGTTTGTTGGAAAATGAGGTAATTGATTGAATATTACGAGACTGGTAAGTTTGTAAGCCTACAATTGCAGTTTTAGACCATTTCGGGCGAATTAAAGTTGACGATAAGGACGAATTTTTTCTATTTATCGTTATTTATATGAAAATATTTCAAAACGGAGAAAGCTACAACCATGGCTTGTTTTTTGTTGTATTCTATATGACATTGCACACCACAGTTTTCATATGTAAAACTTATTAACGCTTATTTAAATAGTGCAACCATTACGACTATCGGACAAAAAAATTTCCTGATTTTTTTCGGAAGAGTTGCTGCGCGACATAAGGAAATGTTTTTTGTCATGAAACTTTACCTGACAGATATATATATAGCTGTATTCTCCGAAGTCCCGACAGAATTTCAAAACTCGCGGCCACACGCAGTGGGCGGCCAGGTGGTAGTACCCATTCCCCCGCTGGGAGGCGTATACAGGAACGCATTCCCATTTTCTATTCATATTTTTTCTGTCTGCTGGGGTCCTCTAACACACCTGTTTACAGACCTCCGCCCAGGATTTTTGGATTTGACTCGTTCTAATATCTGGATTGAACTTTTGGTTTTGACTCTGGATTGTTGGATTGGCATACGGATAGTGGACTGTTTTTTTATTTTGGATTGGCTTTTCTGTGACGTGATGTCGGGATCAAGTTCAGTTGAGCTTCAGAGTGTGTGTGAGGAGTGTTGCAAGTGAGGCTACGAAATCATCGGTATACCCCACACAGTATGTAAATGGGGTGTAGGGGGCATGTTTGTTTGTTTTTGGATGTATCGTGCATTGAATGCAAAAGTTGAACATGTGATTGATGGAAGGTGTATGAGTCCTTCGCGTAAGTGGGAGCGCGATAGGATCGGAGGTCTTCTCCAAGAGCGGTTCTACGAAAGGTAAAAAGTGAAACAAAAAAAAGTTTACAAAAAAAAAAAACCCATTTTTTTTTTTTTTTTTTCCCCCCCCTCGCATTTTAACACCAGTAAATTTGCTTCACTAATCCTGTCGGTGTTGCCTGGAGGGCCCTAGTTCTTTGTCTGGAGAGGTAATGCCCTTTCTCTGATTCTAGAGTCCGTTACCCTCTAGAGTCCAAATGTGTTGGCCCTAGAAAACGCTCAAGTAAAAGTGTGTGATTGTGCCCCCTAGTGTTGTGGAGGGGGCGTCAATCGTCCCCATAAATGCCGCTAGGCCTAGACCTCTGTCTGAACTCCCAGGACTCCAGGGAGTGGGCATGTCGAAAGCCGCAAGAGGGTTACGGGGGCTTCCCCACCAATCTGGCGTCCCCTTCGGCAGACCTGTTGTTTTCCCAGGCTGCCGAAGGAAGCGTGCTCAGGCTCGCATCCTTAAGGACTGTTTTTTTCCTCGTCCTCCGAGGCGCCCCTCCCCCCGCGCAAGGGGTGGAGCGCTCGAGGGACTTCGCAGTCCGTTGAAAAGGACTTTTCCGAGGGAGGACGCTTTTACGTCCCCCCTCTCTCCCCTCTCTCTCAAGCTCTCCGTTATCGTTGCGTCGTCCGCCCTTGCTCGTTGAATCGTTTCCGCGTTCCTAGCCACAGAAGATAGGTAGGGGGGGGAGCGTTCGTTCCCGAGGACTACGCTGAGCAAGCGCTTCTCTCCAGGCAGCCTGCGCCCTACGGAGAGGCAGGTTGTCTGTACCTGTAGAAGGAAGGAGGGGCGTCCCCTCGCCCCTCTCTTCGCTTCAAATTCCCCCTCGCTGCGCAGCCCGTTCCGCTCCTCTTGTTTCTTCTTCGCCAACTAAGAATATTCTTGTGTCTCTTCAAGACCATTGTCGGCTTTTAAAATGGCTCAGAAGGACTCGCCCATCAGAGTTTGAGGCCTAAACGTTAGAGGAAAGGAGGACCGCTAGACTGCCTGTCAAGAGGACGCGGCAGCCGAGAGTCCTCATCTTTCTTCCGTCTCCTCGTTCGTCTCTTTCTCCGCTTGCTTCTCCTTCGGAACTTCCTCGTCTCGTATACTGGTAGGAAGTCTCGTGGACAGGACGCTTTTCTTCCCTCTCGACGTCCTGAGCACGCGCGTCAGTACCGCCTTTGAGGACGCTCGGCAGGACTCCTTGGAGATAAACTCTTTTGAAGACGCTCGGCAGGACGCTTATTGAAGACGCTCGTACCGGATGTTTTGCTTACGCTTGCCTGTGAGAAGGTTTTCGAGAGCGCCCAGAAGGACGATTTGAAAGCGAAAATGCTGGACGCTTGAGCGGAAAGCGTAAGGACGCCTCCTATGCTCCTCTAGAGCGAGTAAGAGTAGCCTCTCTCTCTTGACGCTCAACGCGGTCGAGACGCTCTTCTGCGTTCTTCGAGCTCAAGATCGACAGAAGGTCAGTCGCTTTGAAGACTGATATCGAGTCAATATCCCAACAATTTGCCTCCGAAAGGCAAGCCTTTGTTTGAAGGCTGACCCGTTGGGGCGCACGCCCCTCCAGAGGTTCAATCTCCTTTGCCTCTTCGGGAGGAAGGAGAGCTTAGTAGTCCGGCGTAGACTCAGTGTGAGGAGGAACAGCCTCAGTTTCGTCGTTGTCCGTTAACAAGTTGCTGGTTTCGACTGTTACCTCTTCTTTTGTGAGGAAGTTCCAGCCTGCAGCTCCCCAAGTCTCCACCCTCTCGTTTTCGTCATCTAAGTCGTGCAAGGTTCCGGAGTTTGTGGAAATAAAACTGCTTGTCCACTAGAGAGCGTTCAAGAAGTTGCAGGATTGATGGAAACGTCGGAGGATCAGGGCATCGACTTTCGCCCTCCGCCGTCAAGACTCAGTGGGGAAAGGCGGCATCTGGTATGAGACAAAAAAAAAAAAAAAAGGAGAAGTAGGAGTTAAGATCCCGTCGTCTTCCCAGGGGCTTTGCTAGTCTGGTCCGATGCCCAGAAGAGTCTCTTTTATCGACCGCTAAGATTTCGTGGACGCCAAAACGAAGATTGACCATCACATGAAAGGTCTGTTTAAGGACTCTGGAAGTCTTTAACTTCTAGACTGGTGCTTGGAGTCCTGGATCTTCAATCTAGGAGTCCTGCTCGTTGAGTCTTGGGGGAGCTGTCCAATGTGTTATCCTGCATGGACAAGGCCGTCTGGTGGTTCGGAAGAGTTTAGTGTCCTCATTTCGGCACTAACTTTTCTCAAGATAGAGCGCTTTTCTGCAACTTTACAGCTAGGTCTGTTTCTACATCGCAGAAAGCGGAGCTTCCTCTTTGCACCTCTTTTCGAGCCATCCTCTTTTCCCCCATCTAATTGGTAAGGGACCTGGCCAGTGAGCCTACAAGGAAAGGCTACCCAGGCCTCTTGGCCAGTCTTCAAGACATCCCGCATCCCCCTACAACGTCGTCTTTGGACGACCGCCTCAGGGAAGGTTTAAACCCTTTCGTGGCGCTCCTCACCTCGAGAGCTGCTCCTCGAGGATAGGCTTGCAAGAGGAAAGGTTCCTTCAACTAATCCTCTAAGTGAGAAGATAGTCCCTTCAGATGTGCCGGTCGGGAGCCCAGGCTTAAAGTTCTTTGCGGGGGCGTGGAGAGAGAGGATACAGTGCGTGGTCCCTCAAGATAGTGGAACAGGGTACACGATCCCCTTTTTGGACCCTCCTCCTCTACCCACACTCCAAGAGATCTTTCCCCGTCTCCGGGGAGAAACATCAGGTTTTTAGATCTTTTAGATCAATGATCAAGAAAAGAGCGTGCAACAGGTCTTAGACCTGGGGTCACCAGGATATTACAACAGACTTTTCCTGGTACCAAAAGGCAGTCGTCGGGTGGCGTCCAGTCTTGGCGTAAGCAGCCTGAATCCTTTTCAATAAAGAAAATTCAAGATGGAACACCTCAGTCCGGTTCTTTTCTAGAGCCTTAAGACCGGCTACCTGGCTGGTGTCCTTGGACCTACAGGACGCATTACTTTCACGTGCCTATCCACCCTCTTTCAAGAAAGTTTCTGAGGTTTATGTTAAAGGGACAAAGTTGGGCATTCCGATCCCTTTGTTTCGGGTTTAAGCACGGCTCCGATGGTATTTACCATGCTCATGAAGAACGTAGCGAGATGGTTTACATTCTGCAGAATAAGAGTGTCCCTGTAGCTCGACGATTGGCTTATCATAGCATCGTCAGAAGAGTTGTCTGAAGAGACCTTCACTTCACGTAGCCTTGGCGAGGTCCCTGGGACTCTGGTCAACCTCGAAAAGCGACTCGCATCTGACCCCAACCCAGTCCATCGTGCTATTGGGGATTCGGATGGATTCAGTGGCTTTTCGAGCGTTTCAAAAAAAACCGTCCCAGGAACTACAGCTGTCAAGGCTTAGAGATAGTTTCGGCTTCTGGGGAAGGAATCTTGCTCGGCGAGTGAGTGGATGAGTCTGCTGGGGACAATTTCTCGCTGGAAAAGTTGTTTTTCCCTGGGAAGACTACACCTCAGACCTCTCCAGTTTTTCTTAGCAGAAGAATGGAGAGTCCAAAGAGGATCTGGATGCGACCTTTTTGATCACCATCGTTGGAAGAACCATTTAAGATGGTGGTTAGATCCTCGGAAGGTTCTAAAGAGAGGGGTTGTCCCTAAAGCTTCTGAGCCCCGACCTAAGTGTGTTTTTTTTTTTTTTCTTCCGACAGCATCGGTGTTGGGATGGGGGAGCAACACTAGGAGGGGAGGAAGTGTCAGGCACTTGGATGGGGGGAACAGGTGTCCTGGCACATCAATGTGAAGGAACTAGCGGCGGTTTTCCCTGGCGCTACAGTTCTTCCAGCAAAAGGTTGCAGAGAAAGTTGTCCAAGTCAACTCGGACAACACCACAGCCCTTGCGTACCTAAAGAATCAGGGAGGTACACACTCCCGTCCTCTATTTTACTTACGAGGGAGATTCTGCTGTGGGCAGATGCGAGACGAATCAGGATCCTGACGAGATTTATCGCAGGAGTCCAGAAACGTCAGAGCAGACCTTCTCAGCCGACAGGATCAGATCCTGCCGACGGAATGGACGTTGCACCAGGTACGTGTCGAGAGCTATGGAGACTGTGGGGACGTCCGTTAGTCGACCTATTTGCGACGTCGAGGACGAAGAGTTGCCTCTTTATTGCTCCCCTGTGTTGGATCCGGGAGCAGTCGCTATAGACGCTCTGCTCTGGGACTGGACCGAACCCTGGACTTGTATGCCTTCCCGCCATTCAAGATCATGGGGGAAGTAGTAAGGAAGTTCGCGGCATCGGAGGGGACGAGGTTGACCTGATCGCCCCGATGTGGCCCGCGAAGGAATGGTTCACGGAGGTAATGTCCTTCATCATAGACTTTCCGAGGACGTTGCCCTGGAGGAAAGATCTACTCAGACAGCCCCACTTCGCAAGATATCACCGAAACCTCTCCGCTCTGTCTGACTGTGTTCAGACTATCGAAAAGTTGGCCAGAGCGAGAGGTTTTTCTAAAGCAGCTGCGAAAGCGATCGCCAACGCAAGGAGGACTTCCTCGAGAGCTGTTTACCAGTCGAAGTGGGCTTTCCTTCAGGGCAATGGTGTAGAAGGAGGGAATTTCCTCTTCCACTACCTCTGTGAGCCAGATAGCCGATTTCCTGCTATTTTTAAGAAATGTGCAGAAGCTGGCAGTTCCCGAACCATCAAGGGATATAAGAGTATGCTGTCAGCAGTCTTCCGACACAGAGGCCTAGACCTTACTGACAACAGAGTCTTCACGATCTCCTGAGATCATTTGAGACTTCCAAGATACCTCAGGCGAGGCCTCCTTCTTGGAACTTAGATTTAGTCCTTAGACTGTTGATGTCGAGTCCTTTCGAGCCTCTCCATGAGCGTCTCTTAGGAACTTGACGAAGAAGGCTCTTTTCCTAACTGCTCTGGCGACGGCGAAGAGAGTTAGCGAAATTCAAGCCATTTGTAAGCGAGTGGGCTTCAAAGGTGACAATGCGGTCTGCTCTTTGAGTCCCACTTTCTTAGCAAACGAATGAAAAACCCCCCCGTCTAACCCTTGCCAAGGAGCTTTGAAATTAAGGGTATGACAAGCCTTGTGGGCCAAGAACCTGAGAGAGCCCTGTGCCCTGTCAGAGCTCTAAAGTTTTATGTCCACAAGACAAAGGAGGTACGAGGTCCCTCAGATAATCTGTGGTGTTTCGGTTAAGGCGCGATATACCATTATCCAAAATTTTTGAATGCTTTGGCGTTCTTTCTGAGGACGTGATTAAGGAGGCTCATTCGTCTTACCCAGAAGACCGATTTGAGCCTCTTGCGAGTGAAAGCTCACGAGGTCAGAGCTGTCGCAACCTCGCTTGCCTTCCAAAGGAACATGTCGATCAAGGACATCCTTGACGCCACCTTTTGGAGGAGCAATTCAGTATTCGCCTCACACTACTTGAGAGATGTGAGAACGATATACGAGGACTGTTGTTCTCTTGGGCCATAACGTTTCTGCAGACACAGTCTTGGGGGCTGAAGGTAGCTCTCTCCCTATCCCTTATTAGTTTTAGGTTAGTTTTTTAGTTTTGTTGTGTGTTGTGGTGAGTCTTTGGTGAAGACCTCCCATCTCTTAGCTTAGTGTTCAGGGGGTCTTGGATAGTTGGTCAGGTGGTGGTCAGTTTGCTTCGTTGCCCTCATATGTATGGCTCTATGCTCTTGTCACGTTGAGGTCACGTCCCCGTTGACAGAGCATCCAGAGCGCACCAGCACTACAGGTCTCCACCTGGCTGGCAGCTCTGATTAACCTCTTCATTACCGAAAGTTTGTTTGGAGGTAGGTGGGTACCACCATTCAAGTCTACTACACCGCACCGGTGCATAAAGGTGGTACGCATAGTACCACCAAAACTCCTCTTTTCAGATAGGGACTTCCAATCATTCTGTAATTTCGGTTTGAAGAGTTTGGAGCAAAATAACAGTATGACACGATGCCAGACGTATGATGAACCCAAAAAACCAAAAAAATATTATTACTGCTTATAGTAGTGTGTAGGTGACAGATGAACTGCGTCTCAACAAAAAATCACAAAACCAGACAAGCGTAAACATGTAATAACTTCTACCCAAGTATAAAACCAGTTGTATCATCATTTACTGTATTTATTTATTCACTTATTACATTTTATAAATAAAAGATATGAACACCAGATAAATGAAGGTAAAAATAAAGCCTTATAGTAACTTTATATATAAAAAAACCAAACCAGAGAAAAAAGCAAAAAGCGATTTTTTCTGAGGACAAGAAACTTGAAAAATTAGTTTAGATACCCCTGATGCCCCTAAAGTTGTTTTCTGTGATGAAACTAATCTTAGAAAACGTAGAAAATGACATCGACCAATTTTTGAAAGATTTTATATACTATAAAATTTGCGATTTCCGTATTTATTGGCGGGGCTTTCGCTTTAGTTTTTGCTCTTTTTTTTGTTATTACGTGCTTATTTACTGTTCTATTTTGATAATACTTTATGTGCATGTTCCAGGTGCGATATACCAACATTCTGTAAGACCAAATTTCTATTCAAGACTGTAGTTTTCTCACCGACCACCAGTGTCCCTTGTACAAGGGACACTGAGTTTCACATTTTTTTTCATAAAATCATTTATTTTCCCTGTAGGATGATAAAACTAACAGAGAATATGCGTTATTATAGTGCTAATAATACCTGATAATTTCATTAGCCTGTCTTGATTAGTGTATTTTTGGCAAATATTTTTACGATCGGCACCCCTCCAAACTGGAGTCACTACCGAGAGATTCAGTTCGGCAGCGAACGCAATGTTTACATTTTGCTCACCCACCAGGTAAAGAAGGGGTTAAGCACAAGCAGGCTTAAGTGACAGTAATCACAGAGTCTACTTTGCTAACAGGTGAGGAACCAAGGTGTACATCATCTACTTAATTTAAGTTTCCTACAAATCCTATTCTGTCTCTTCCCACCATCCGAAGGTGGGATTCAGCTATATATATATCTGTCAGGTAAGTTTCATGAACAAAATGTTATTGTTATAATACAATTAAGTTTGTTCATACTTACCTGGCAGATATATATAATTAAGTGCCCACCCACCTCCCCTCAGGAGACAGTGGCACTGATAAAATATGAATAGAAAATGGGAATGGTTCCTGATATCCGCCTCCCAGCGGCGGGAATGGGTACTACCACCTGGCCGCCCACTGCGTGTGCCGCGAGTTTTGAAATTCTGTCGGACTTCGGAGAATACAGCTATATATATATCTGCCAGGTAAGTATGAACAAACTTAATTGTATTATAACAATAACATTTTTTTTAATAAATTCACCATAAATCGAAATATTTTGCTAGAGACTTCCAATTTGTTGCAAAATAAAGGTAAATGATTGAATATTACTAGAATGTAAGAGTTTTAGCTTACAATTGTTTTTTTTTACCATTTCGGTTGAGTCAAAGTTGACCGAAGGTTGATATTTTGGCACTTATCTTTATTTATATGAAAATATTTCAAAACTGATAAAAGCTACAACCATGGCTTGTTTTTTGTTGTATTCTACATGAAATTGCGCACATTTCCATACTATATAAAACTTTGTGACGGCTAATTTAAAATGGTGCAAACATTACGACAATCGGACGAAAAAATTTATGATTTTTTCGGAAGAGTTACTGCGCGGACGTAAGGAAAATTTGTTTTCATAAATTCACCATAGATCGAAATATTGTGCTAGAGACTTCAATTTGTTGCAAAATGAAGGTAAATGATTGAATATTACTAGAATATAAGAGTTTTAGCTTACAATTGCGTTTTTCTACCATTTTGGTCGAGTCAAAGTTGACCGAAGGTTGAAATTTTGGCACTTATCGTTATTTATGTGAAAATATTTCAAAATTGATAAAAGCTACAATCATGAGTTGTTTTTTGTTGTATTCTAAATGAAATTGCGCACATTTTCATATATAATACTCCATGTAACGGGTAATATAAAATGGTGCAAAAATTATGTCACTTTTTTCTAAGTTGTGTCGCTGATGCTTTTTAGTGCGAGAAGAAAGAAATTCGCGCTTGCACGCCTGGGTAACGATTGTAAACATAACAACGCCTTGATCCGTGAGCTCCCAGCATCCCCCAAGGCGCGTGATTCAAAAGTTTTCGCCTAGTATGCCTAAACTATTTTTCCGTGAATTTAAAAAAAAAGCTTTTTTATATCGATGTACCATATGTCCAATCGGCACCCAACAGACAATTTATATCGACGTTTAATACCTCCAATCGGTGTTAAAGGGTTAATTTAAGAAAATCTTCCATTAATTTGCTGGTTAGCTGGCAGAGTTAGTATATCCAGGAAGGTATAATGAGTCACATCACTAAATGGGAAAAATTTATGTTATTAGGTTGATGATGCAGTGGCGATTAACTCGAGGACAGGAGGCTCAGACGGCATATTTTTTGGAAGGCTTTTCTGAAGTGGTTCCTCTTGAATGGCTGAAGTATTTTGATGAGCGTGAATTGGAACTTCTGCTGTGTGGAATGCAGGAGATATAATATAAAGATGACTGGCAAAAGAATACAATATACCGACACTACAACAGGTCTTCAAAACAAGTCATTTGGTTCTGGCAGGTAAGATCAGAGATGGAAAGAAAGCTTATTTTTGTAGCATCTAAGGCAATAGGATTTTTAAAGGAAATTATGTAAGTCTATATTTGAGGAACATGAATGAATCATTCCAAAATGTTTTCTAAGTCATATGTTTTTCTTAGGGATAAATGAGGATATATTGTGAACCATGCCCTCAGACTCAGCTGGCATGTCCACCAGAATTCAACCATCTGCTTGTGACATTTTTCATTCTTCTTTGTAACTATAGTTGCATGGAACTTGTTACAATGCAAGTCTAAAGCTAGTTTCCTACAACTTTTGTTGCTAGGAATTTTTCCATTTTTGGACCTCCTTGCTTTGGTGGGTGCTCTATCATGTTACTAATGTCCCCCAGTGAGTACAAGCTATTTATATTTTGGTATTCATGAGCTCCTTTTTAATGAGTTCTATGTCATGACCTAGTTCATTTAGTTAGCAACATGTGCTATTTGTTTTCTTGGAGGTTTCAGTATTGTGTCAGGTATCTCCAGTTATTGTATACTTTAACTTACTTTGCATGTTTTTTCATGATACTATTTAGCTACACAAGTGAGTGCAGCTGTCAAGGCAAGAGTTGTGACAACTGAATACATGTGAACTATTTAGCTACACAAGTGAGTGCAGCTGTCAAGGCAAGAGTTGTGACAACTGAATACATGTGAGCTGGTTGCAACAAATAGGATAAGTGGAGTATCAAGATTTGTAGGGTAGGTGTAGGAGAATAAGTTGTTAGGAATGCTATAACCGTCAAGAGTGCAGGATTGGACATGAAGGCTAAAGTGGCTGACTACAGTACATGGGTCTGCTCTCAGTAATGCCACAGGAACATAGAATGTTACCAGCCAAAGGTAACAACAAGGGAAATAAAAGAAAAAAATATCGTATTACCTCATAGGGTCAGGTTGTGTTTGCTGTTGTGTGGCTTCATGAGGTTTTGGTTTTTCAGTTTCACTTAGGAATGATATATTTTTGTTGTTGCCTTTGTGGTAATTTCTCAGATCCACGACAACAACATTGTTTGAATTATAGTTGCCAATATTTTCAGGGGAAACAATAAAATATTGTTTGTACCATCCAATAACAGCATCTGAAAAACATTTACCTACATTTTCAGAGAAACATTT